>NW_006800027.1:234467-242003 GCF_000485575.1 Poecilia formosa | reverse complement strand
GTACCCCGCCTCTCGCCCGGAACGTGAGCTGGAGATAGGCACCAGCACCCCTCCCGACCCCCATTGAGGGACAAGGGTGAAGGAAAATGGATGGATGGATGGATGGATAATAATAATAATAATAATAATAATAATAATAAATACATGATGTGGACTATTTATGGATGTACATTAAACGTTGTTGCTTAGCGCCATCTGCTGGTTAAAGTATCTGAAACAACTCTATGGATGTGGGCCCATAACTGCTTTCTTGTGTGTCAATCATGAAAACATAATGCTTCTCTGATTTCAGATTTGTGATGCAAAAATGTGTAATTGACCTGGTAAAGCTATGCCATTTATTCAGTTCTTGACCCTTAATAATAACAATAATACTGTATTTTTATTTTTTTTTCAAATACTCATTTTGTTTACCAGATCTGCTCTGTAGAGCCAAATCCATCAGTCTTAGGACAGAAGACTGGATACATGCTGGACGGTACAGACCAGAAGGAGATTTTCACATTTACTTAACCTTCAGTAAAAATACTATTATCTCCTGACACCACTGTAAATAAAGAAACATGTGGATCAGAAATTTGTGATCGGTTTAACACAGAGGTAACAGTTACTTCTACTGCTGCAATGTTGTTGTTTTTACATTGATACACTAACTTGAAATGTATGAGTAGTTTTCAAGTAAACATCCCTGTTTGGCATTCCCATCCTTAACACAAGTGCAGCTGCAACTAAAGTAATTCAACGCCCACGGTTCATTTATAAATTTGAATTCAAATTAATAAAGCAGGCTTAGATATTTAAATAAAGCAAATGCTACAAGAAGACTATCTAAATATAGCACTATATCCTACCTCCAGGCATTCAATGAATTATTCATTCTCCTGAACAGAGATCCTAATTAGCTGTGATCCCAGACAACAACCTAAAGTAACCGATCAGTGGTTTCAGTGGTTGCATCAGGAGTGCTTTGTATTGAAGTGCCTGAATTGTTGGTGAACACTTAATAAATCCAATTTTTCCAGAAAATTTAATAAATCCCATTTTTCCAGAATTTTTTATTTTTTGGCCTCTAGGGAAGAGGGGGTTGATCAGTATTTATTCAAAGGCTTACAGCGTTCGAAGAATCTGCTCACTGATCATAGTCAGGAAAAAAATAGAGCCTTGAACAGGACACGGGTGAAAACAAGAAACAATTCAATAACTTTATTGCAATACAAAGTTCAGAGAAACAACTTCAGAAGACTTTCCCTTGAGCACATGCATAGCACAGGAATCACAGCACTGTTATGCACTGATTCACTCATAATCACCTGAATTTTTTCCACCACAATATTAAGAGAATTAAGAGTAGCTAGTTGTCTGTTTTTCAAAAGATGGCTGCTGAATAACCCCCCCAAAATGTTAACGAACTGGAGGCTTTTGCCCATGTGGAGTGGACTGAGATTCCTCAGGCATGTGGCCAAATCTGGTTTCTGGCCATGACTCATGTTTGCACTCAGTCTTAAAAGATAAAGCGTGCTCTGCTAAAGGTTAAAGATGCTAGAGAAAACTATCCTAATAATAGTTGTGTTGAGCTACTTCAAATATTTTTCTGTGATTTATTTATTGAAACATCTGTTAGTTTTCCAACCTGATTTCCAATGTGCTTGGAATTATTTCAGGTGGAACTGTATAACAGGCTGATAGTATTGGGGAATGAAAAGTGGTGAACTCTTCGAATGAAAAAAAACAAAAAACAAAAAAAAAAAAACACATCGGACTCGTATTTCTCACTGCTCCAGTCAGGACAATCAGGAGGATATTTTTTCATCACATCTGCATACATGTTACAAATTCAGCAGTTACAACAGATCTTCCAAGATCTCACAAATATCTGAAATCTCCCATTTTTTTAATGGTTACAAGACCTTTCATAGAATGACATTTCCTTTGGTGTGCATTTGGACATTTTGACCAATGGCGATCCTTCCTTCGGCTTGTGCAGCCTGTTGGATCAGTCCAAAATGAAAGTCTATGGAGATTTCCAGTAATCGACCACAATGGAGTATATCAAAATGGCCTATATGCGTGTTTCCAGGTGTAATTTCCTAATGTAACCAAACTTAATCTCCCTTCTGACTTTCTGGATCCAAATGAACTTTACCGAAGCAATCAAACATCCTTTTCAGGACAAGGTGACCTGGAACGCTAACCCATTTCCTGACAGAGAGACATATGGAAACCCTTATGACAAAATTTAATCGATAGAGTGATTTATGACCATAATCATTAATTGCCCCCAGCCCCCATCCTTCTTAATCTAAAAATACATAAGTGCATACATAAGCCTTCCTTTCACACCTGTTAATAACTAAAAATAAATATTCCCATCTTTGTTAAACTTTTTCCCACCACCTCTATGAATTAGCCAATAGAAACAGAGACAGGTATCAGCAATAAAACATTTCTCTCTGGTAGATAGCACAGGACATCTGTTAATATATAAAAATAAATATTTCCATATTTGGTAAACTTTTTCCCACTGCCTCTATGAATTAGCCAATAGAAACAGAGAAAGGTATCAGCAATAAAACATTTCTCTCTGGTAGGTACAATTTGAACCTAGCACAGAACATCTGTTTGTGAATGATTTAAAGTACAACACGTTCACGAAGGGGAGGCTTGATGGCACTGGTGCTCAGTGTGGGTACTCTTAGGGAATTAAAGTACAACACATTTTAAGTATCCTTTGTGATTTCCTTCATTCAATCAACAACAACAAAAAAAACCCTGAATCTATAAGAACTAAACTTTAAATGTTCCTCATTTGTCCATGTACTTCTTAAGAATATGTGACTGGCAGTAAACAGGCCTACATGAGACAAACTGTCTTCCTGCGTGGAGGGGAGTGACCCCTGACCCTGCTCACCACAGCTACCGTCCCTGTCCACGCTTACCCATGGACAGATACCTCTGAAGGAAAACAACAGTTTGACTGTTTTACTGCATTAGTTATGGTAGCACGACTAGTCAGTGCTGACTATGAGTTAGTAATTTCCTTCATCCGTTCCAAAAACAGTTGCTTAAATTTTAAACTCATAGATTTTTTTCTGTAACACTTGCTGTTTGGATTTAAAAAAGAAAAACAACAACTACAGGTGTACTATATTTTGTTAGTGAACACACTTAAGCGTGTAAGATAGTGGATGGAGGGAAAGAATCATTAGAGCCAAGAAAACATACAGCTTATAAGTCAGAGACAAAAATTGTAGATAATTTTAAAGGAAACAAAACAATTTACCATGTTGGAGCAACTCTTGGAGTGTGGTTGTGCAGTGCAAAAAAACAAAAAACAAAACAAACTTTCAACTTTGGGCAAAGCTGAAAGATAAATATGAGCAGTAGCCTCACCTAGGCCTGTTTAGTCCCTGTCACATATTCTTAAGAAATAAATTTACAGATGAGGAACATTTGTTACAGCAAGTGTTACAGAAAAAAATCTATGTTAAGCGACTGTTTTCGGAATGGATGAAGGAAATTACTAACTCATAGTCAGCACTGACTAGTCGTGCTACCATAACTAATGCAGTAAAACAGTCAAACTGTTTTCCTTCAGAGGTATCTGTCCATGGGTAAGCGTGGACAGGGATGGTAGCTGTGGTGAGCAGGGTCAGGGGTCGCTCCCCTCCACGCAGGAAGACAGTTTGTCTCCCGTAGGCCTGTTTACTGCCAGTCACATATTCTTAAGAAGTACATGGACAAATGAGGAACATTTAAAGTTTAGTTCTTATAGATTCAGGTTGTTTTTTGTTGTTGTTGTTGTTGTTGTTGATTGAATGAAGGAAATCACAAAGGATACTTAAAATGTGTTGTACTTTAATTCCCTAAGAGTACCCACACTGAGCACCAGTGCCATCAAGCCTCCCCTTTGTGAACGTGTTGTACTTTAAATCATTCACAAACAGATGTTCTGTGCTGGGTATAAATTGTACCTACCAGAGAGAAATGTTTTATTGCTGATACCTGTCTCTGTTTCCATTGGCTAAATCATAGAGGCGGTAGGAAAAAGTTGACCAAATATGGAAATATTTATTTTTATATATTAACAGATGTCCTGTGCTATCTACCAGAGAGAAATATTTTATTGCTGATACCTGTCTGTGTCTCTATTGGCTAATTCATAGAGGCAGTGGGAAAAAGTTTAACAAAGATGGGAATATTTATTTTTAGTTATTAACAGGTGTGAAAGGAAGGCTTATGTATGCACTTATGTATTTTTAGATTAACAAGGATGGGAGCTGGGGGCAATTAATGATTATGGTCATAAATCACTCTATCGATTAAATTTTGTCATAAGGGTTTCCATATGTTTCTTTCCTAAAACTGCAGAAACAACATAGTCATTCTTCTTCAACATTAGCTAAGAAAATGATTGGATTATCTGCTGAGTAGCTATCTACCAGTTAGCTGCTTAACAGAGCTTAAGATGATAGCCTTACAACTGTGGATCTAAAAAAGCATGACCCAAATACCAGTGATAGGAAGTGATTATTTGAATTCTTTCCATGAGAATCCCAAACAGCCAAAACAACCTATTCTGTAAGAAATTACAAATACTACCATTACATCAAGGTGGATCATGGTCAACTTCAAAATGCAAGAACATCTAAATTAGAGGTCTATTCACCCAATCATACTCTCATTCACACACCAATTGCTGGCCAACATGGAGTTAAGTAGATAGACGTGACAACAGGAAGCTGTTCTCTATACATCTCTTATGTCCTCTGTGGTTTCACCCTCCACTCTTTACTTGAATTTCAGATTTATCGCTCCCTTAGGGCTCCGGCTGTACCTGAGCACTGCTCCCAGTGAGCAGGTCAGCCGGGGTGACGGTGAATCAAGGCAGTGCAGAACATTTAATGAGGAAGTAACTCAACTCCACCATTGTCACAGCGAGTGCTGAGGTAACAAGCGAAGAGCAGCAGACAGACGGTACACATCTGATGGTCAGAAGAAGCGGTATATAGTGATTTACTGGTGTTAAAAATGCAATCTTCTCTCCTGGGGTGTGTAGGTGTAGGAACATACCATAATTTAAAACAATGTTTTGAAATGGGCACAAAGGAGCAAATGGTATCTTCTTTGTTTTTAAGTCAATAAATGTGGTTGGGATTAATGTGACGAACCAACACAAATAGGTTAGAGTTCAATGAAGTCAGATTTTGGCACCATTTATTTACCCTTCTACTCCTAAATAAAATCCAGTCCAGCCATTTGCCTTCAAAGTCTACTCATTTGCAAATAAGGCCCACATGTGTACAATTTAATCTCAGATTAAATCAAGCTGTTTTGTGCACATGTTTGTTAGAGAACATTGGTGGTCACACGGCATCAAGAAGACAAAAGAGCACAACAGAGTTAGGTTTTAAAACAGCATTCTCGTTTGTGAACATCTCAAAGAGCATTGTTTCACACAACGTCTGATCACAGACGTAACTTGTAGTTGCAGCTGAACATCAGTTTTCAAGTCACAGATTCTCATGAAGCTTTGCTAGACAAATAACCTTCACTTTACCCGTAAAGGTGAGCTTCAGCTTGATGAACTCCTGTAGTTTCCTTGGGTAGTTTATCTCCCCTCTGCATTTCCACTGAAGGAACCAGGACCAAATTAAATAAAAGTGTTGACATTTACCTCTAGGTGAGATCATGTTGGATGCTGCATTATGCTGCCACCGCCTTGTTTCATAATGAGTATGGTCAGTTTCATATCCAGTGTTATTGTGCCTTCAGCTAATGTGTTAATGTGTTTAAATATAATAAATCCAAGGTCTTGAAATGCATCTGCATTTCAGAGTGCTTCCACTAACAACATACTGATCAAATAAAAAATGATAACATGCTACTAAAACATAGCCAAAAATCTAACAAGATATCACATCACTAATTAATGATGGCGTACCAATAAAAAGGGGTTTTTAGAACCTTAAGTGTTGCTAAATCTGGAAAATGCATCAGATCTCTGCAGCTTAAAGCATTTTCCCCTTCTCTCTTTAATTACTCGCAGCGTATTCAGCCGTCATCTCAGGTTCAGCTGCTCGTCTGCTGCCAGCTAAATAAAACATTAAGCCTCTATTTCTGTTGTCCCCAAAACCGCCGGGCTCAGGAAGTGACTGCGGCTGCCGATTTGGCCTTGGTCGAGTTACTTGTCCTCCAAATGATACAGCTTTAATTTGTTGTCTTATGTTTTCCTTTCCATCTCGTCACTGTTTCTATCATTTTTCTTGACTATCATCATGTTTCTCAGCAGATAATGGAGGCAGAGTTACATGATGACTCTTTGCTATCTAAATGATTACAGTAGCTGATGGTTTGTTATCGTCTTAACACAGATCCATCTCGTGAACATTTTTGACACATTTGATTTTTCTCTCAGTTTTTATTTTTTTATTAATCAAATGTTTGGAGATTCATAACAAAACAGCATGCTGTAAAGATATTTAGCTGGTAAATGTTCAGCATTTCAGTCAAAACGACATGAGGAAATGACAGGAGTTGTCTTGTCATTTGCATCTATGAATAAAAAGAGACTAAATTTCCAGATAAAGTTTAAAGCCTTAAAGCATATTACACTGTGTGAAACACGTGATCTGAAACCTAAGGAGGTTTTCTTTGCTCGGCACACTTTATTTTTCCAAATCTAAATACTGTATAACATTGTCTTCTGTATAGTAGATAAAGTTAACACAAGCACTTTAAATCATCATAGTTTCTTTCTGCCTTTTTAAGGGCACTTGATCATTGTGCATTGTAAAGTTATGAATAGCCCTTGCACTTTTTCACTTTTTCACCAAACCCTGATTAATTTTATTGTCTTCTTTGCAATCGACTGACAAAAAGTGGTACATATTTCGTCAAAGGAAAATCATACTTGATTTTCTAAATTTATCACAGTTTCCTGCAGTTTGAGCCACAGATCTTCTGGCACATGTCTGCACCAGCTTTCCTGAAAATGGTCTCTCTGCAAAATAAGTGAGATAATCCAGATTAGTTGGCTGCGTTTAGGGTAATGTGCAATCTTAACTTTTTCCACAAATGCCAATCAGTGATTCTTGAGAATAGGGACAAAACAGGTCCTATGGATAAAGCATGAAATTTGAATAAAATATACACAAAATATATTTTTTTCAAATATCTAACTAAACTACCCTGGGTCATGTGAGCACAACAATGTATATTTTTCTTTTTTTTGCTGAATATTTTTTTATTTTAAACATTGTAGTCGGTGGATGATGCCTGTAAAAGCCCTTGTCCACCGACTACAATGTTTAAAATAAAAAAATATTCAGCAAAAAAAAGAAAAATATACATTGTTGTGCTCACATGATCCAGGGTAGTTTAGTTAGATATTTGAAAAAAATATATTTTGTGTATATTTTATTCAAATTTCATGCTTTATCCATAGGACCTGTTTTGTCCCTATTCTCAAGAATCACTGCAATACATTTAATTGTGTCCCCAATGTGCACATTCTTTTCGCACATTGGGGACACAATT
>NW_006800027.1:228177-234117 GCF_000485575.1 Poecilia formosa | reverse complement strand
AATTGAGGTAGTTTGGCATTACTGTCAACTCCATCAGATGGACTTTTTCTTGTTTTTTGTTTTAAATAATATTTATTTTATTTCTTGAGAAGCATTTGTCTGTAAATTGAGTAAAAATATCACTAATGGGGTATTTTAAAAATCATTTTAGATTTATTTTTGTCAGATGGTGATGACAAAGTTTTGGGTCAGGTCAATTAAAAATGTAATTTTTAAAAAAAAAAATCGCAACTGGGAGCCTGTACCTTAGCATCTTCATATTTTCTAAACATTATTTGTCATATTTGCATACATAAGGTTGAGAAATAATTTTAAAAAAATATGGGAAAATTAAAACCCATTTTGTCCCTATTCTCAAGAATCACTGCAATACATTTAATTGTGTCCCCAATGTGCACATTCTTTTCGCACATTGGGGACACAATGTGCGAAAAAAAGTTCACCACTTTTCCAGAGACCAGATTTTTGTGTAAACACTCTCCCTGCTCCTGTCTTGTTAGCTTGTTAGCTTTTGTGACAAAATTCCAATTTGCAAATAAACAAGTTTGTTATCAGAGCTCTTGGTGCTCCCTTTAAGAAGACACGCTTTTAATTGCACTTTATAAAGCCTTACTTTAAACCCCAGAGTTTTACTCAAAATTTGATATGAATCGGAAAAAAAAATACACATAATCCTTTTTTCTATTATTTAACACGCATCAAACATCTAATATATGACATTCTATTTAAATGTTGGCCTATGTTATTAAATGAAGGAAGAGGCACTGCTGTTTGAGCAAGGATTCTCCCTGCACGCTTCATCCAGACATTACGGTAGGAGATCCTTCAGGTGGGCCGGCTGAAGGGTGGAGTGTTGGGAGGGCCCACAGATACGGCAGAGCTGGAATTTCTTCATAAGACAGCTGACAGGCACAGGTATGGATGTGAGGCGAGGAGGACCGCAATAAGGTGAGTCAATTCATGAGAAAAGTTTCCCAGCAGCTTAAGATCATTTTAGGAAAAAATCAGCAGACATTTGGAGTAACTTGTAAAAAAATTTCATTATCATGTGGAAATTTCAGCTTTTTGTATTTACTTTAAAATTAATGATATAAAAAGCATCTAATGATAACTTTTCTGTAAAAGCAGCTAAGACAGTTTAAACTTGTCACATTCAGCTAATTGCTGGAGGTTGAAAAATAACAAGCTGAATTTCTGTGAAAAAGCTGAAAATACATGTTAAACAAATAACTCAGAGATTTGGCTACCCCTCAGTACTTTCCCTGTTCCCTCCATCAGGATGTCTATTGACCTGTACACCCCCAGCGTGGGTGACAGTGGGGCCTCCATCTGCCAGATGCAGCAGCTGCCCTGCCACAGCGCCCCGCTGCTTCGCCTGCAGGCCTGTGGGCATCACACACTCAGCCACTCAAACCTCCCTCGCAAGCCGTGCTTGAGCGATCCATCCGTGGTCGCTTCCTCTGGGGCCGTGCCGGCCCTCCGCCACAGGGTCAGCGGGGCCACGGCGGGCACCTGCAACAGCCCCTGCTGTGCTGCTTCAAGACTGGGACAGGAGGTGGGAACAGCAGCCTGGGACAGCTGCAAAGGGAAGGTGCTGGTGACAGGAGGAGGGGGATATTTCGGCTTCAGGCTGGGGAAAGAGCTGGCCAGTGAGGGGATGACTGTGATCCTTCTGGATGTCAGCAAGCCTCTCTGGGATATTCCTGATGGAGCAATCTTCCTTCAGGTGATTCTCATGGGGGAAGAAACCCCAATTCTTCTGGGGTTTTTTCTCCACTATCGTGCTTTTCTTCTTACAGGGTTTCCAACAGTAGAAATATTCTGCACTTATAGTGTTAATTAAATTTTAGGTTTTGGCTCTCATTAATGTGCTGTACTAGGAAATATGACTGTTTTGAAGTGGTGGACCAGAGCACACTGGTGTTTCTTATGAACTTTCATCACATAATATAATGACTGATTAATTCATTAACCTCAAGTTGAATGTTTTCACCACTAATGCAATTCAATGAAAGTCCATTTTATATATATTTTTTAGTTTATTCATTTTGTTATTTTTTTTAATTTATTTGTCATTTTTCCTTACGTTCAAGCAGAGAATATAATTTTTTATTATTTTTATTTTGTTTCTTTTGAATTATTTATTCAGTTTATTATTTATTTATTAATATAGTGTATATTAGTCATTCCTAATATATTTTTTTTCATCATCATTATCATTATTAATACTTTGAAAGGACATTTTTTCTTGAACTAATGAATGTATTCTCTGAGATGACTGAGTTTGGTTTCGTATTCGGCTTGTAGTATCTGCTCTCTTGCAGCCAAACCGTGCGGCTCACTCAGCTGTTAGCTGTGAAGTTGAGCTCTAGTGTTACTGTGAGTGCGTCAGGTCAGCGTGGTGGCTGGAGACGCAGGTGAGCGATCTGTTTCAGAGCGCCAGCTGCCTGCTGGGTCACAGAGGGAGGAGACATGAATCAGGTTTCACCTGTGCACCGCTGTTGGCAGGCTTTCACTTGACAAAAAAAAAAAAAAAAAAAAAAAAGTTTTGAAATGTTTGTTGTTGTTGTTTTTTTTTTGTTTTTTTTTTAAAGTACACATGCAGCAGACACTATACCCCCTCAATGTGGTTTTCACTGTTTCTTTCTTTCAGAGCGACATTCGGGACTATTCCTCCCTGCACAAAGTGTGTGAAGGAGTGGACTGCATATTTCACACAGCATCTTATGGCATGTCTGGACCAGAGCAGGTGATCTTCCTCTTCCCTATTTAAATATGAGCCAGAGTCGGCCATACTGAATGTCCCTGAAACCCACAGCAGCCGGACAAGCCTCTAAATTGTTAACACGTTCTCCTTGCAACCGAGAAGTCCTCCAACCTGAATGACAGGGTGTTTGTCTCCGTACCTGTCAGTATGTAATGCCACGACGCTCTCGGTGGATTAGTCATAAAACGCCTTCTCAAGCAGTAAAACTATCCAGCTGAGTGACGCCTTGGGAGTTTTAAGCTAAAGTCTACTTTAGCTTAAAACTCCCTTTTAAGCTAAAGTCTACTTTAGCTTAAAAGTACTGAAGTAGTAACAATTAAAAGGACTGCTGATTTTGGTTTAAAAACTCACAAGGGAATCTTGATTTGAGTCCATCATGAAAGACAAAACACTGCACTTGCAGTAAAGTAATGCGATCTGAATTCCTGTTGGAGTCGCTGTGAAGTGACACGTGTCAAATGGGACTTGAGATAATTGGAGAACACGTGAGATCATTCCTTACTGAAAGGCTATCTCTTTGTGATTGAACACATCCATTTAAAGGTGCTCACAAGCCTTGACCTTTATCACGTTTTCAGTTTGTTTTGTTGGAAAGTGATGTGACGGACCAACACAAAGTGCAAAAAATGAGAACTGAAAGCAAATTAGTTAAACCACGGTTTTTAAACTATTCTTATGGACAAAATCTGAGAAATGTAGCATTTGTACCTAGTCCCTTTAATCCGACACCCCCAAATAAAATTCACCGCAACGGCTTGCTTGAGGAAATCACCTGATTGGTCAATAGAGCCTAGCTGTGCGTAATTTCACCTCAGTGGAAAAGCAGCTGCACTGTGGCAGCGTCAGACGTTTATCAGCTGGCAAAATGCAACAAAAATGAAAACGCTGGTGGCGCTGCAGAGATCCAAACCTCGGGTGGAAGAATTTGTTGATAAGACTTTGTTGACAGGACAACTCTTCCAAAGCATGGAAGAGTTGCAATTGACCTTGTTGAAAGAAAACCATAAAAAGAAAAAAAAAAAACTGGAGAAACAACAATTTTAAAACGCAATGTAAATCCCAAAATCAGCGCTCCTCATGAAGTGGCAGCATTATGGTGTGGGGGCAGGAAAGCTGGTCAGAGTAGAAGGAAAGATGAATGGAATAAATATAGAGGAATGTAAAAGTGTCGGCATAAGCCAGGCTTCACAGTAACGTACTTCTTTGTTTTGGTTTGTCACATGATATTCTAACATAATTCACTGATGTTTATGGTTGCAAAATGGATACTTTTGCAAGAGACAAAATCTACTCAGATTAACTTCAGTTGGAATTAAAATACTCTAGTACTTCTTCAAAAATTTTACTACAAAGTACACCTCCAGTTTTGCACCATTTTCTTAAATTCATTAAATTTGCAACGGATTTGTTTAACGTTTCTCTTTGTCACATTCTTTCATGAGAAAGCTTGTAATGCCACACAATCCAATCACCACATAGTTTCTGATCTGGACTAGAAACTTAGGTATTTAAACACATTAAGTTTATTTTGTCAGTGTAACGTACAGAAACTTGATGTATTCTTTTAGCAGAGCCCTCTTAATGTACCAACTCAACATTTTCATCAAGTTGAGACCTTGATTCTATTGTTTTACCACTTTAAAGGAGATTTGTTGCTGTGTTTGAGATCCTGTTCATGCTGCCTGAGAAATAGTCTGAGATTTGACTATAATACTGTAATTTTTAAGCTCAACTCTATGAATATATTAGGATTCTGTTGCTGTACAACAAGTCCAAATCATCACCCCACCTCCACCGTGGTTAATAGTTACTATTATGTATTTTATGCTCGGCTCGGAAGTGTAACTTTTTAAACAGGATCATATTCTTGTTAGAATATGACAAACCTCTCAACAAATCATTACCTTTTCATTTTTTACAAACTTAATACGGTGAGTGGGACCTGCAGTATTTGAGTTGTGACTCATAGTTCACTTCTGACTTTGTTGTGATTTGTTGAAACCTCAAGCCCTTGCAAAGACTACCAGAGAGTTTTCTTATCTTTGAATACATGTAGAATAAAATACTTCAATTACTTTAAGAACTGCCTTTTCCAGACTGATTTAAAGCAATAATTACTTCTTTAAGGTCGTTGCTGATGTTTTTCCATCTTTGTATTGTGTTTCTCTGAAACCCAGCTGAGGAAGGAGCAGGTGGAATCAGTCAACGTCGGAGGAACCAATAATGTCATAAACGGTGAGGTATTGTTCCTCGACAACAAGTGCTTCACTAACTTCTGTCTCATGCTTAAAATATGTGATCGGAGATAGTGTTTCCTACAACACTATCTACATAGATGAGTGTAATTTTGCTCTGTCGTGGGAAGAAGTAACCTTTACCAGCTGTCATTTGTCAACTTTGCTTTGTGGTGTGATCTGCTTATGTCAGTGTGTAAAGAGAGAGGAATCCCCAGACTGGTCTACACCAGCACCATCAACGTGGTGTTTGCTGGGAAACCAATTGTGGATGGCGATGAGGCTTCGGTGCCATATGTGCCCAGTGATTTGGTAAACAGCAGTCAAACACATCTTAAATCTTACACATATAAGGACATGTAAGGACATGTAAGGAATGTGTGTGTGTGTGTTTGTTTGTTTTTTTAACAGCACATCGACCACTACTCCAGAACCAAAGCAGTGGCAGAGCAGATGGTCCTCTCGGCCAATGGGTCCCCAGTGAAAGGTGCAGAGATATTCAGTGAGAGAAGTGACAACCAGAGCGCAGATGTATAGAAACAGGTTGCACCTAAGGGAGAATGCTATCAGTCTTGTATGTTCAGATGTGAGAACTGAGAGCGAAGTTCAGCTCATTGTGTGCAGAAGCAGTTAATGCCAATCTCTAAGACTTTTCCAGTCATTTGCAAAAGTAATTTATCTGAACATTTGATCATGTTGCAACAAATTTGAAATTGTTCTTTGATTTTAAGTGTTAGATCAACACAAAATGGTGCATAATCATGAAGTGGAGGAGAAACAATACCAAAGAAAAAACTTGCCACTTTCAAAAAACACTCTAGATGCCCAGTGCTTTATATGTTGTTTTATTTAAACCTCTTCCTGCAGTTTTTCTGTGAAACTCCTGAGATCGTCACTGTATTTACGATCTCAGTGACGATCCTCATATATATATATATA
>NW_006800027.1:159148-227972 GCF_000485575.1 Poecilia formosa | reverse complement strand
ATCAGTCATAGTGAGTTGGATTACACTGAGGAATGTGTAATCCTTATATAAAAAATAAAAAACATTCCTCAGTGTAATCCAACTCACTATGACTGATCATTTTCCCATACATTTAATTAAGCATAAAGCATGCAGGTGTCACGTTATATACTGCAGCTTAATGTGCGTGTATCTGCTATCAGAGGACGTTTTTTCCACTGGCGTTAAGTCACCTCAGCAGCAGGGGGATGTAACAAAGCACATTTACATTCTTACCTCACTGTAGCTGCTCTGCTCTTATGCTTTCATGCTACGTTGTTGTTCTTGTACATGTTACGCTTATTTGACTTTCAGAATGATACCTTGCATAAAAACCTGCCTCAGCCCTAAGCACTGCAGAATGCTGTTGTTTTTTTTTGTTTGTTTGTTTGTTTTGTGTTATTTGCATGAGTCTCGACAATCCATCATTGCAGAGCAGTCAAATGATTGAAACCAAGTCTTTGTTGACATATTTTCTGACATCGGAGGCATGAGTTTTGTTTAGTTTGATCCTCCCTCCACCCACCCAAAAAAACTTGCAAATTCATTCCTGCTCTTATTTCTAAAGGTGGAGGGAAACTGGAGACCTGCGTCCTGCGGCCATGTGGCATCTATGGACCTGGAGAAAGGAGACATCTTCACAGAGTGATGGTGAGGAAACGGCCATGTCTGAGGGGCCGCCCTGGCAGCGCACACTCCTGTTAGAAGAGTTTACATTATTGATGGAGCTCTCCAGGCATCCAGTTACGATGCCTTTTCTTCTCGTTTTTCCCCCTCCTGCATGGCAGCGGTCGTTGGAGGTTTGGGTGTAGTAAGGGATTTGGCATTTGGCCGAGATCATAACTTTTAGTTTTCTGCAAGTGATGTACAATTGTAGCAACCTTGGCAAAGAATTTGTGCTATGCAGCGTTAAATCTGGCAGCACTTAGCCAATAAAGTTGTTGTACAGTTTGGTTTTCTTTAGGTACCTTTCGATGAACATAGAAATTATTTTGGTTTGACAGCTACAAAGACATTTCAGCAAACTATTTGCATTCTAATCAACTTCTAATTAACCAACTGAATGAGCGTTTTAATAGAAAACACAAGCCTGTAAATAGTGAGGTTTTTTTCTGACATACCTAAATTACATCCACTATAGATCTATGTTCTTAATTTTGTCTCACTTTTAAAAATCAAATTGATTTGAATTAAACACTGGTAGACACATTTTATAACATGTTACTATGTCACATGTATCTGATGAAAGCTGCCTACTTCTTGTTCTTTTGTGTCAGATGAACGTAGAGCGGCGCCTGTTCAGCTTCAGGTTTGGAGACCCAGCAGCCAGGATGAACTGGGTCCACATAGATAATCTGGTCCTGGCCCACAAGCTTGCAGCTGAGGCTCTCACAAAGAAGAAAGGCTGCATCGCTGTGAGTAGTAAAGACACGCTTCCACACACACTTTCATCTCTGCCTCAGTTGGAGTTACTTATGTGTCCTTTTAAAAATGTTTCTGCCATTTTGCAGAGCGGGCAGGTATATTTTATTAACGATGGCCTTTCAGTCAATCTGTTTGAGTGGCTGACACCTTTGGTGAGTCAAAAGCTGTGGGTTAACTTTATGCATTATTGCGAGTGAACCTACAAGGACTTGTGATAACACACAAAATGCAATTTATTTGACAATTTAGTCTAAGGTGATTTTTAAAAAAAAATCTTTGCAGTTTGAAAAATTGGGCTACAGCAGACCATCAATAACCCTCCCAGTCTCTCTTGTCTATTCAGCAGGTAGCTCATCGCTCCTCTTCTTTTTTTTTTTATAAGACATTTTCATTCGAATGCGAAGATTTACCTCTGACTCTATGACTGTCCTCTTTTCAAGCTATTCTGGTGGAGTATTTACATGTGATTCTGAGTCCGGTGATCGAAGTGCCTCTGCTTTTTACCAGGAGTGAGGTAAGCCCACTTCTGTCTATTTTTTTCTGCTTTTCTAGGGTTTCTATTTGACTTAGGAGAAGTCAGAGAGAAGTAAAGGCTGTTCCTCTAGCCCTAAGAACAAAAAAATGCTAGCAGAAAAAAAAAAATTGTCTCAGAAGTAGCCGTCACAGTCATTTAAATAAAATGCTGAGACTCCTGTACACAGATCACATTCTACAAGCTACCAACTCGGCCAGTTTCTGCCTGGTTGTGATTTCTTTCCTCCAACGTAAGAAACATTTCCTGTTTGTTGTAATGCTTGAGGAAATAACATTCCTACCTAAATATTATCATGACAACTGCAGAAATGCTTGTAAGGCGAGATGAAAACCTATTTAATTTATCTATCTCTTAGTTTTCAGACATTAATCATCCAGAATGAAGAGTAAGAACAATTGTAGATGCCAAAACCTGATCTAACGCTGATGCCACAGCATGCAGGAAAGAATAAAAGGTTTCTTTTATGGTCAGATTTATGGTTGTCTTCTCTCTCAGAAAAACAGTATTCATATCTCCAACTGTTTCATATTTTTGCCACATTACAAAATTTCTATTGATTTTTTTCTATAATTTAATTTGATGGGACAAGGGAGGGATACATAAAAATCTGAAATCTTGCTGTGCATCTTTACTCTTATCTCTAAATGAAGTTTGGCTAACAGCCTTCAAAATGAGTTTTTAAAAAAACCCTAACATTATAGGTCCTGATGAAAATATCATCTTTGCATTGAGGCATGGTGGTGGCAGCATCATGCTGAGTGACGACTTTCCCTCAGAAAGACAGGAAGTTGGTGAGAGCTGACAAAAAAAACAAAAACTTTTGAACGCTGTAAAACATACAAGAAAAACAGTTGGATGGTTTGGATAAAAGTTTGTTCATGTGATAAAATGGTCCAGTCAAAGTCCAGACCTAAATTAATTTGACAGTGTTACACATGCCTTTCTTCAAATCTGCCTGAGTTTGAGACATGTTGCATGAAGAATGTTCAAAGCATTCAGTCTCTAGATGGGCTGTGAATATTTTGGTAGAGCACTGAATTTCCTTTTCCTTATTTTTACCATCATAATTTTAAGACATTTTAAAAACTGTTCCACACATTTATTTTTGAGAGATTTTATTGTGTCATAAATCTGAACTGTGGAATTTAGAAATAACATGTTTTGTGTCATTGTCTATTTAATCTAGTCTGAGATGCAACCAGTTGACTGAGTGGATTATTTTTTTAAACCATGCAGCACTTTTGTCTAAAATCACTAAGTACTAGTAGCGAGTCCTCCTGTGGCTGCTGTAAGGCTGAATGATCGTCTGGAGGCCTTCATTGAGGAGTCTTGGTTGCTGGCCCATCGGGTCTTCATAAATGTGTCATGAAACCGAAACCAAAACTGAGGCGGCACAGACTTTACCTGGCGCTCGTTCTGTCAGACAGCGACTGCAGGCCACTCAGATCGATGGTTGCCCCCGTGAATAAAACATAAAGTGCTAGGGTCAAAGAAGGAAGTTTTGACATGCTGATAACAGGAAGTGACATCAGTGGAGTGGCCGTTGCCATGGTGCCATGTGGGTTTTTATATTTTTATTTCTTTTTGTGTGTGTAATTTAATCCCATGAAGAAATTTCACATGCCAAATCAAGGTACTTTTAGTAAGTCTGCGTTAAACAAACACACTGTCATTATCCTGAAGACATCGCAAAGGAATGACAACAGGAGGAGAAAAGCCACGGCTATCTTCAGGTCCAACCGGATGATCCAGACTCCGTAGTCTTTTACTCCCTGGCTGTTCTGTGTCTTTTACAAGATCATATGGATAAACTGTGCATGAGTCATACAGTAAAAACTTTATGCTGACATCCTGTAAAAGGTGTGAGCTTTTGAGAATGGAAAAAAAAAAAGCCAGTTATGAAGATGCAAAACTAGAAAAACTCCCCTTCTCTGTCTGGACTTCACACACATCACATGATAGTGGCAGCATAGCTCTGTGGGATTACTTCAGAATCAGATCAGGTTATCAGAGTTAGAAATTAGAATGAGATGACTTTTACCTGCAAATGCTTCGGGAGCTTCTTGAAATGATTTTCTGAGGGTTCCATCTTCTCTCGCAGGTCCGAAACATCACAGTGAGCCACACCTTCAAAATCGACAAGGCCCGTCAAGAACTGGGTTACTGCCCACAGCTGTACAGCCTGGCAGACTCCGTGGAGCATTACCTCAAGATCCGACAAAGTCGTGACACCCCGATTTCGTTATCCCTGCCCTCTGTCAGGCAGCTGGCTGAAAGAGGCGTCCTGCTGCTGCTGATGGGACTCGGCCTGGTGCTACTCATAATCTACGGCATCCTCAGTTAGAGTTAAATAGTCGTTGCAATGTCGGATGGAGAGGCTCTCAAAACTAATTGTTGCAACAAATTTGAACTCTTCTCTCACTTGTGCAGAGTTCAATTCATCAAGAGTCCCTTTTTCTTTTTCTCCTCTTCAAATAAGACTTCATTTGTTGAATGTAGGTTTAGACAAATTTCCTTTTCTTTTAAAATTATGTAAGCTTGAAAGTGTTAAAGGACATTTATATTTATGAATTTAACAGCTTATTTAATTTTTGGTCTATGTGATTAATCGTCATTTATTGAAGCATGCTTCCAGTTTGTATAATAACATTCTTTAGTGACTGCTATTTACTACAGAGGTTGTTATTTTGTACACTTTTAGAAATAAAATAATAATTATAATGAATGAAATGTTTAATGGATGTTAAAATCAAACATTTTCTGTTATTAATAAAAGTAATGAAAAGATTTATCATTGAAATAATTGATTTCTATTTAAAGAAAAATAATCTTAACTCTTGGGCTTGCATGCATTTTGTGCTACACCTCCAAAAGACACCCTTTTTGTCATGAAACATATATTTTATTTCCCAATTCTTTCCTGATTATCCTTTCGAAATTCAGTTCTCACTATACAGAAAATAGCTGTGAACATTCTGTAATTCTATCTTTTTAAATTCTATATCTTGTGAATAAAATATCTCCATCTTTTCCCCTCTTTCTTCTTAATTTTGTAAAAAAATAATACAAAAGGTATTTTTCCCCTAAATGCATATTTATTTATTTATTTTTAACACAATCATAATCTTTTAACGCAAACTTTGCAAATTAGTAATTATGCTAATTACCAACATAAATTAAAACTATGACAACAAAGAAACCTACTGAAAGCTAGATATAAAATAAGACATGAAAAAGCACAAACATGCATACAATTGAATCAAAAGTAGGAAAAAATGCAAGCAAATTGGATTAGATTAAAAAATATATATAAAATATTAGCATAAAATGTCAAATTCTGAAACGGTTTCACCAATAGAGAATAAAAAAAACAATCGAAATCAAATTAAAATAATTAATTTAAAAATGTATTTTGAATTGGAGTTAACAGCATGATAAATGACAGAGATTGGCGTTTTTATTTCAAACAGGGTTTACATAAGACTTTAAATTAAAACAATAAAGAAAAAAATTACCAAAACAGTGAGTCTTTTCAAATCGTCTGTTATATACACAGCCAAAGTTGTTTAAACATTATATTTAAAAGCATAAAAGAAATATTCATAGACTCAGAGTTCCTTAAAATTTCTACTGCTATTCTTAATATACCCACCAGAGAGCGCCGATGCACTTCTAATCATTTTAATAGCACATATAGCCGTTAATATGAGGAATTTATCGAAGTCAGCAGAGCTTTTATGCTTAACATGCTTAATAGACATCAATGTATTAGTTATAATATAAACACTTTTCAAGGAAAACGGATATTAATGAAAAAAAGAGCTTCTTGGCAGCGGTGGGATTCGAACCCACGCCATCGAAATGACTGGAGCCTAAATCCAGCGCCTTAGACCACTCGGCCACGCTACCGTGACTGCACGATCGCGGAAATCTTTCTTAGATAACTGACAGTAAAAAACTGGAGTGCAGTGCAATAAGATTTTCATTTTTGACTTACATAATGCGGTTTAATTAAAATGGATGTAAGCTTTACTTCCTTTGTTGGCGGTGTACACAGGCTCTTTTTGTTCATAAGGAACTGAGTTCCAGGAAATTCAAGGATGAGGAATGTGAGGAATCTGCGCTGAGATGGAGTCACAAATATATCATCAGGCGTGCAGAAATGTGGTTAATTCAGCGTAGGGTGGCATAATAATGTAGAAATAGTAGTTACTTTCTGTCACCCATCCTTGCTAAGCTAAAGGGATAATTAGAGCTCTACAGTTTAATTCAAAACAGTTCTACATCAAAACAAACGATTTAATCTGAAACCCCCCCAGATATTTCAAATAACTACTTTGACATATAGTTTAATTTACTACTTAAAATATTTTGGCAACTTGGTTGCTAAAGTTAGCAAAATTAACTGATTTTCTCGTCAGAAATCAGTACTGAACAATAAACACATACACTAAACAATAACTTATTTTTGGTTTCAATTGTGAAAAGGCTGAAGGATTACAGTAATAGCTTATTTTTCTTTTTGTAATCGAAAGCGGGTGAAAAAATATATTAAATGACTACCAAGCAGATCTAAAAAAATCTATAGTTTTCACATTAATAGACAGGTCCAATTGCATAAATTTTCTTCTTTAGAAACACTAACCAGATACTGGCATATGCTCCCTCTTTTAATCATTAATTAACAGTCATTAAGCACATTTTTAGTTGTTTGACAACCCACACCCAGGTCTGCCTGAAAAATCAAGAAATCAACCACATGAAGCAGAAACAGTCCTTTATTTGTCTGGAAAGGGTTATGCAGACATTTTTAAGGCTTTGGGACCTCGGCCATAAAAGAACCAAAATAAACAGCTACAGCTTCACTTCACTTCACTTGCCTTACTTAACGTCAGCTTTTTTGACTCAAAAAGAATGAGACTGGGCAAAAGTTCCACAAAACCTCATATTTTTCAAACACCTTCATAATTCCCAATATCCCAAAGTAATCAAGCGGTATTCCTCCTAATTAAGGCTTTTGACTGGCCTAGTCCAAGCCTGAATTTAAACTTGAGATTGATACTCTGGTATATTGTCAAAGCATACCACCTCAGTTACTGCTAAGGGTGGCACAACCAGTAACTGCCTTTCCTCCTTCATAAATAAAATCATTGTATGAAATCTGCTTTTTTGTATTTCCTCATGTTAGCTGTGCCTTATTGAAATTTGTTTCATTATTAAAAAAAATTGAGAAACGATTAATAGAAACAGTTTTTGTATCACTTGCCATCTAAGAAAACCACAGTACACGTTGTACATGAAACAAAACGTAATCTTGCACAAATTTAAAGCCACAACACACTCTATCTGATGTCTGCTCTTTTGTTGTGACTTTATCCATGCTGATTGTTTTGTGATCTGAGCCTACATGCTCAGCTTTTGCAAAGACCTGTCTGCCTCTGTGAGCTTGGTATGCAATCCTCTTGTTCCAAGGTTTAGTGGATTTGGAGGCTGATAAAAAGTAGGGTAGGTTGTTGAAATCACTTTTATGGAAACACTTCATCCTCAAAACAGGTCAAATGACGCATTTTGTTTGTTGGCCAAGTAAAGGTCTTGTGGCACGACAGCTCATGCAGACCAAAAGGACTTAATTTCCGCTGCTTTCCTCTCATGATTACCTGGCAGGAATACATGCAGGAAGGAGTACTCAGACTATGACCCCAAAACACAAAAACCCAAATACTCATGTTGCTACATGCCAAATAGTTTTAATTTTGAACAAAACACGTAACAAGAGGGCAAAAACATGAACCATGTGACATAAGTGTTCTGATTTCAGTTTTTCAACAGCTGAGATTGTGAACATTTATAATTCATCTATTTTTTGTTAGAATCGTCTTAAAGATTAGAACATCAGCTTATATTTTTTTTAAATAACATACATTTACAACACAGTGCTGCTACGCCAAGTTTAACTTCTAATCAGCTGATTAGACTCATCTAATTAGTTGCATACAAAGAAAATACATTTGGTAATAAATAAACAGAAGTTGTGCAAAGTTTTTGCATCTTGTAGTTGAGCAAAAAATGTTGCTGCTGATATGAAATGAACAAAAAACACAAAAAAAAAACAGAGCTCGCCCTAAATACTTTATATTATCGCCCCAACAAAGGTTTAGAAACCAAACCATCATCAACTTTCGTAAAACCCAGCCAGTATTTCAACTTTTAGAAACCTCCGATTACGTTTCTGCACTTTTCCATCCTTATGCAACAGATCTGCTTACACAATGCATCTATAAGCTGTAGCAACACGCATACATTTCTCCTCCAAACTCCAAAAAAGATCAAGTGAGTCCATATTACATAAATACAGCAGAAAACAATAACACTTCTGGACTGTTGCACTGAAATGCAGTTTTAAATTTCTCCACCAACATAATTTCTTTATATACCAAATTCTTCTATAATTGTTTTCAGTTTTCTATAAAACATAACCATTGGATTAATTTTTTTTTAACCAACCATTTTTTCCCCCCCCATCAGGACAGAATAAAACAAACTGTGCAACCAACAAAAGTGTAAAACATGTAGCTTGTGCACCCTCTGTAAAGCTTTACAGAAAAGCAGCCTCAGTGCATCTCCTGAACAGAAATCAAAGCAAATCCAGGGAAGATGAAAGCATGAAGTTCATTCTGCAGAATCATTGTCGCGTGCTGGGTGCCTGTTATTGCTGAGGTCCTCTTTAGTCTTTTCGATGCGGGTGAAGATCTCCTTGAACAGAACCTTGTACTCGGGCTGGTGGCCGTCCTCAGGAAGAGCCTTCAGATCGGATGTTGCAGCCGAGCTGGAGAGGCGGCGGCGCACCCAGGCGGTTGCAAAGAAACCGCTGGAGGTCTGGATAGCTTGGTGGCTCAGTCCGTCTGTTAGATTATGGTAGCGCTGCAGCAGCTCCTCATATTTTACCTGGAAAACACCAACACATTCATAATAACTCTGCAAGAGTCCTGCCTGATGCTGTATATAACTTGGGGGATTCACACCGTGTCTGCTTCTCCCACCTGGAGGGCACTGTACTGTGCATCCACCTCATTGAGCAGAGAGATGCCTCGCTGTTTCACTGCTTCCGCCCGCCTGATGCACAGCTGGTCGTGACCGCGACGGAGCTCGTCCGCGTTCGTGGCCTTTAAAATGCTGTCGCTGTGACACCTCTGTCGGCTTCGCCTCGTCTGCTCCTCTTCCTTCTCCGACGTCTCGTCTGCCTCGCTCTGTCTCTCGTCGGAGGCAAAAAACACAGTTTCGGGCAACAGCAGCTGGCTCGGTCTTCTCACACTGCTGGGAGCAGAAAGAAACGGAAACATAATCAAACAAGATGAATTTACAGTTCCTTGATATAGAGTTAACTTCTTAATATTTGGTCCTGTTACAACAGGATGAACACTGACGACGGCATTTGACAGAATGTATTGTTTATGACTTGTTTCATAATTGGTTACTGTATTTTGCTTTCATGGTGTGAATCACTTTGGACTGCTTTGCTGCTGAAATGTGAAAAACAAAATAAACAAACTTGACCTACAACTGTTCTGTATTTCATTGAAATTTTACAACATAGACCAACTTAAGTACAAAGACAGAAAAGCAGTAGGATTTAATATTTTTTTTTACAAATCAGAATCTAAAAAGTGCGGCATACAACTGTGTTCAAAACCCTTTACTCTGACAGTCCTAAATAAAATCTGGTGCAAACAATTAGCTCCAGAAGGTACACAATAAACTTTGGCTTACGTGCAAAATTGCTGTGAGTGACTTTTATCCCTAATGTAAAGCATGGCGGGGGAAGTGTCATGCTGTGGAGCTGCTTTTCATTAGCAGAGACAAGAAAACTGCTGAGCTCATTAGAAGGTGGACAACTCTAGGCAAAGGACAATCCTGGAAAAACAGGATGAAAAACCCAAAGTCTCACAAGAAAGAGATGTTGAAACTTTATGGTTTGAATCAAAGAATATTTATACGTTAAAAGGGTCTAGTTAAAGCCCAGATCGGGGGTATTTTGCAAAGCAGAACAGGCAACAAATCCAATCTCTAAATGTGCAAAACTGGTAGCTAGGTGAAGCTGTAATTGCAGCAAACTCCGGTTCTACATCAGTACACATTCACCGTGGCTGAACAGAAACATAGCAGCTCTAACCTGTTGGCTCGCCACAGAAGCCGCAGCTGCTCCACTTCCTCCTCCAGCTCGGCCTGCCGGGTCCAGCAGCCCTCCAGCTGGGCCAGCCGCTCCTCCAGGCCTCTGTTCTCCCTGGATGTGAACTCGATTTCTCGCTCCACGGCCTCCCTTCGGCTCTGCTCGGTGGCGATCTGCCTCTGGAGGGTTTGGATGGAACGCTGCAGAGCTTGGTTCTCCTCCTCCGGGTCCGGACATCTGTCTCTGTCACACAGGAAGCTCTGAGGAGACCACAGTCCATCACTCTGAGTCAGATACCTGCAACAGAAATGTTTGTTTATTGCATGTTTACAGTGACAAATGAGGTCTTTATGTAGAGTCATTAATATTAAAACATTTACTTTTCTTAAGTTTACTTTAGGTGAAGAGAATATGATCTGTGTTCTATAGGTGACCTCTTATGCTTCTTTGAACAGGTTAGGAGAAGTCTATGGTTTATAGAAAACATGTTCATTACACATTTTGCACATAATAATTCTTAGATAACAATATTTTAGTTTGCTCAGCTATTTTGAACTCCTTTCAAAATGGGGCCTCTTGTCTTGCCAAATAAGCTGCAGCTGGCCACGCCCCTCCAACTCAACATTTCTGTGGTTAGTGCTTTCTGGTTGGCAAGTCAACAACAAAACACTTGTCTTTTCCAGCAGCCATTGTACAGAGCATACAGTGCTACAACCAGCTGACCAAATGTGCTGGAGCTCTGCTTGGGTTGAAAGGTGATGGACTGGGCTCGGCTCGGGTTGCTAGGTAACGGGACATTGTGACTTTATATTCAGGAGGTTATCGACTTGAAAACACTTGAAAACTAAAATTATTTGACATCAGATGGTCTGTTACAAGTCCCAAGAGCAAAGTATGGAAACGGTACCTTTTGCAGTGCACGCTTAGTGGTTTCCTAAAGTAGCAGCTGTATGTCTGAATGTATTTACACAGTGCTGACAATAGGCAAGGATTAACTTTCCTGTCCTGCAGATTAGCTCTGAGGTAACAGCTCTGCTCTGGGTGACCTGCAGATGTCAATTCAGCATTCAAAGGCTGAGAGTATTGCGGATCACAGAATAGGCCTTAGCACCATGTTGCAGTTATATTACGCTCTTATAGACACAGTTGGGTATAGAAAGACGCCTCAGCTGATGGATGTCTCTGTATTTTACACAACACCAATAAACCTATAAACAAAGCTTCTATGACACAGCAATTTTTCAGTCTACCACACATCTTCCTCTTTGAGAAGAGTTCCTCTGTCACAACTTGAGGCTCCACCTGCAGCAGGGTAGGCTGTAATGAAGTCCTCTCTTGAGTATTACCTGTCCCGCTGGAGGTCATAC
The DNA here is from genome assembly GCF_000485575.1 of Poecilia formosa. Taxonomy (NCBI): domain Eukaryota; kingdom Metazoa; phylum Chordata; class Actinopteri; order Cyprinodontiformes; family Poeciliidae; genus Poecilia; species Poecilia formosa. The sequence goes on along the minus strand of NW_006800027.1, from coordinate 216,460 downwards.
AGCTCCTTGAGACAGGACACACTCTGTGCACTGAAACCACGCCGCTGCTCTGCCAGCTCTCTCTTGTTTCGCTCCGCTTGAGCCGCCTTTAGCTCGTCCATCTGAGACTGCAGGTCCTCTATGAGGGTCTGAAGGGCTTCGATCATATCCGTTAAACTGGTGCAAGAGAGAAAAATTAACCGTAAGGATAGATAATGAAAAAAAATAACGTTAAGTTTTGCTGATTGGTTGGTTAGGCAACCTGTTGATCTTGGTTTGGGCCAGGCGGTTGTCCTGCACCAGCCTGTGGTTGCTTTCCTCCACGTCCCTGGCGGCCATGTCCAGCTGCTCGTACAGTTTGGCGTGTTGATCGTTCATCTGACGCAGCAGCTCCACCTGTTTGGTCAGGTACTGATGCACAAGAAAAAAGAAATGAAAAATCCAACTCTTGCTGATATTCTATTAATCAAACAGCAGGTAAATGTTTAGATGCATATTTTAAAACATTCCAGCACCATCTCCATTTTTACTCCAATTAAAGAAAGAAAAATAAAACAACCTAAAGTTTCCATTATTTGGTTTAATATGGGAATGTTTGTCTTTTAAATACAGAGTACAACAGCAAAATATACAGGAGATTAATTCAAATTTATTTTATGCTTTAAATAAATAATAGAATCAAGATCAATCCAATTTATTACAATAAAGCTGAATAAAACAGATTCACCAGGGAGGTGAAAAAAACACAATGGGAGAGTAACACAAAAAGGCGGTTTGTATTTTTCTCAAATTACACATATTTTAAGTCGTTTCCTAGATTAACTTTAAACGGGAAATAAATTCACGCTTGCTCTCCAGATCTGATAATCATAGTTTGTGAAACTGACACCAACATCAGCCTGGACATCTGTCTCTAAGCAAACATCACGTGCTGCAGAACTGGTTTTAGTCAAACAGAAACACGCTCTTGCTCCACAGAGCCCCAACTCACGTGTTCTCACAGGTCTCTGGTACTTCTAGTGCCAGACACATTAGTACGAGGGTCACAGAGAAGTATTGGGATTAGCATATCAACTTCAATAAATCCTCAGACGGCAGCCCTCTCGATGCCGTAAACACATTAAGACTCTTACAATTGCTGACCCACTGAGTGGCGTGTTCTCCAGCTTGTACAGCGCAGTGCTGTGTGGACATGCTGAGACGTCTTGGCAGTGAAATATAAAACCTAGTTTTGGCCTTTTTGCAAAAATAATGCTATTCAGCCAGAAAACTGTCTGACTTTACTAACTGTTATATCCAGTAAATTAGATAAATTGAAATACTGCATATCAATGGATGCAAAGAGGTGGCAAGCGATCTACAAAGACTTTTATACATAATTAGGTCAACTAAGATTTTGCCAAATGGTTCATTAGGTCAGACAGGATTAGATTTTACTTGACCCTGTTTTTCAGCTTTTCTGTTGATGCAGACTCCTCTCGATCCCGTTGCTGCAAATTGCATCATGCTCACTAGTACGAATTTGATCACAACTGGAGGGTCAAAGCAGCTGTTGTTTTCCTTTCCCCAAACATTCCTGACCTCGATCTCCTGCAGCTGCTCCTGGTTGGTGGAATACATCTGCTGCAGGGCCTGCTCCAGGTCATGGTTCCTGTCCAGGAGAGTCTTGCCCAGCTCTGCTGCCAGATGGAGATCTAAACAAAGCAGAAGCAAATTCCCAACCACATCCTTTACAATGGAAATTGACCAGTATAGGTTTATACAAGGAACACACACACACACACAAACACATAACTTATTGTACACTATAAATATTCTGCACTCGTGGAATACTGCTTGGAACGTCCTGTGACTCCCTTTGTCTGCTTCATTCCCACCAGATCTGGACCTTGTTAGCTGTCAGTGTTTCCTGCAGATCTGCACTGAAGCAGGTCTAACACAGACATACCAGCATATCTTCAGCCTTTAATTCCCATGGTTATACGACACATTGTATAATTGTGAAGGGATAAGAAGTCTCTTAAAATCAAGGGCTAATCATAGTCAATCTAATTTTTTGCAGTTTTCATCATTAGAATCACAAATATTTTTATGAAATTAAAGACCTATTCCAAACAACTACTATGGTCTGAAATGTTCAACTTAAACTTGTCATCTCTACATGATCTCGAGTTCTGCCCTGACGCCAGCAGGTGGACGGTTCAGTACTAAATTAGTTATGAACATCTCAGTGACTCCTTACTAATTCCTCTCTCTAAACTCTGAACCCAACAAGATTCATTCAGCCTCCAGGAGTAGCTCCACTCCTGAAACAGCATGAACATAAACATTTTAAGATATGTTTATAATAATAATAATAATAATAATAATAATAATAATGTACTGATACATGTTGCTGAACAGATAGAGCAGGCTTTGTTGTTGATCTGGTACTATTCTCATTTTAAAATATTCAGTAAGTTATTTTTACTATTATTACAACAATCATCATTATAAGACCCAGAGGCTGTAAAAAGTGTACACATACTGCACAAATGCTATGTTTATTGTCAGTTCAGGTAAAAAAAAAATCTATAAGAGGACAATTCAAAAATAAAAAAGCTGCAATCACCTTGCTGCATAAGGGAACAGACACATAACTAGGATTAGGACTAGCCCTGCCATTAATTATATTGAATCTGATTAACTAAGTTGTTCTAGTAAGAATTTCAGGGAATTTTCTCATTTGCATCCAATAACTAAGTCCATAGTTAGCAGACTAGACCAGAAGGACTTTATTGTGCAAAGGTATCAGGAGAAAATCCACAATATTACATCATAGCACAGTGGAAGCTATAATCAGTCACTGGTGAAAATATGGGCAACTCTAAGCTTCCAAAAACTAGATTCTTCTTAAAAACTGAAGAAAAGATGATACAGAAACTGGTCAGCGACATTGAAGGAGCTGCAGGACTTTCCAACTAGTGTTGTTTATGTTTCACATGCGATTACGATCTTCTATGTTGTCCAAAGGAGTAAGGTTGAGAAACACAATTATTGATCTCTGAAGAAAACGTACAAGTCTGGCTACAATCTCTGACTAATTTCTGATTACAATTTGCATAAACACAACCGCTGTACATTATTTAAGAAAAAAAAACAACCTCCATGCAACAATTTAGTAGATTTGGAAGACATAGTAAAATAAAATAGTTGCATACTGACTGTTAATATGACATTTGTTCTAAATTGGTGCTACATAAAGAATACATTTATTTTAACTGAATTCCAAGTAAAACTGAGTGTTGAAATTTAGTAAAAAACATTAGTTTTAAGTATGCACACACTTTCCACCGGGTTAATGCACTACCCCCCAAAAAACTTTAGGTCGGTTTATTGTTTATTTGAATGTCAAATATACACGTTTTATATGTGAAAAAAGTTCGGAAAATATTTACGATGGCGTCAATAAATGCATAGAAATGCATCATATGTACCCTAGTTATTTATTTCATTTCCGTCTTCCATTCAAGATTTATTTCTTAGAAAACAACGAACACAGGTTGTGACAGCCTGAGGAAATCCTGAGCCTTCCCATCTAATTATCAAGCTTCAAACACATGATCACAAGAGTCCATTATTCTCCACATGGAAACATATGTTATAATTTTTCTTATGTAGGAAGACAATGATACTTTCTTTTGTGATCAATAACAGTTTAGTTTATACTATAAAAGCTTGTGCTGATGTTCTCCACTGGTTATCGTAAACAACACTTGTAGCATAGTCTCAATCAGACGTGGGTTTTAGGGCGCGTCCTTACCGTCCTCAAGGTCCTGCTGGTTGTACCAGGAATCCCCCTTCTTCTCAAACTCTTCCTCCACAATCATGTCTGTCAGCATCTTTCAGCCTGAAGAATCTCCTCCTCTCAGAAAGCGGGAACTCAAAACTGTTAGCCTGAGAGCTCAGAGTCGTCCTGTGTCCTCCACCGGCTGTAGACTGACTACATCCTCTACGAGTCTGAGAGAGAGGTTTTAACTTCTGTTGTCCACGGCAACGTGGCAAAATCCTTTACACACACCCGGCATCCAGAAGGAGGCAGAAGAGAGACAACAAAAAATGTGCAATTATTTTATAAGAAACATTTTAAAGTTCCTCTTATCTTATTTCGCCTCATTTAAATTGTATTCTCAATTAGTCCATGTAGCCCACAATAATGTCAAACTGTCTAAAATGTAAAAACAGTTTTTGTTTTCGCAACTTCCTGCCTTCCTTGAGAGGCATTAGAGGGCGCCAACTAGCGGATAGAAATGAAAAACCGTCAACGTCGCCGCCATATTGTAAAGGGCAAATAATAAACAATTCATGGTCTGCACAAACAATATTTTTATCACTGACATTGAGGGGTCTTCTATTAAGTTTTGTTAGATTTATTTACATAATAGCAACAACCAGTTTTTTATAGAAATGTGTAACACTGTGGACTTTTGCTTTTATTTTTTGCAAAAATATCTGGAATGAAGCGGAAGTAAGAACGTACATAAATTGTTAATGTATAAATAGTAATTTATGGTAACCAATTATTAAGTAGATCAACTGCATTGTTTATGACTTAATGTCAGAGGTAGATTAAGGTATACTTAAGAGCATTATGGATCATATATACAGTTATGTTCAATAAATTTCAGTGTGCCATCTGAGTAGAGGAGGCTCTTGATTTTGAAAACAACATAGAAGCATACTAAACGACTGAATTGAAAGAAATAATAGCTTAAAAAGTATGGAGGACCAAAACAACAACTCCACGCGTGTAATTTATATGTATAATGTTTTTCACGTTCTTAAGTGAGTTACTGAAAATAATTACATTTTTCATTAATATCCTACATTTATTGAAAAAGGCCATGATTTCCACGGGAACGGGCCACTCCCATTATGGCGGACAAGCTGCGTCTTCAGTGTTACGGGATTGGCCTGTCTATCATCCAATCACAGAGCTCTGCGTGCTATTCGTTTCTGCAGCCAATCAACTGTTTGTTTATCATGACCGAAGTCCAGTCAGAAATCGAGTTAGACAGGATCGCGGATATCATGCAGTTTGTGAAGATTTTTTTTGTTGTCAAACAGGCTTGCAGTAGTGGTGTTGACGGGAACAGACGCACGAAAAAAAAAAGAAAACAACCAAAACTACTCTGGGCGTGTTTTCCTCCATAAGATCAACTAACTTCACAATTTGAGAATGCTTTTTTGCAATACATGACGTGTAGCATTTCTTCGTTCATGATACATAGGAGAGACCTCAGTTTCCGCTGGGTGCCTTCGAGGAATATCCAGCATGATGGCCCGACAATGGATAAACTGTGGGATCAACCATGCTGCTTTTGCATATGCCATGACTACACTGGGGTCATCCATGATCAACAATATTTTTAGCTTCTACTATGTCAAACTCTTTTTGAACAAGTACAATATATCTGAGTCAGCTTTCCACCAATCACAAGTGAGTATGTAAAAGTATTCATCTGTTTAAACGTACTTAAACGTACTCGTGTTTGCAAAAACTGCTTCCTGTTTTTGCGCACCTAAAAGTCCTGTTATAGATTGTATTATATACTCTGCTCTTTCTTAAACCGGTTATTTACACAAGTAATCTTTTACAATCAACTATTCTATTAATTAGATACTTTTTCCAAACATTATCATCTAATTTAGAATTTACTACAAATGTCTTATTGTCTGCTGTGGCCATTTCCAGAGGTTTTTATCATTTTAACTAGGTTGCTTGCAGAAATTACATAACTTCTATATTTTATTAGAATTCTACATAATAGATTAACAAGGAAATGCTACATGTTTGTAAACACTAGCCCTTATTTAGAGCTGCAATGATCTTTCTATAAACACAGACTGTACTACTACTAATAATAATAATAATAATAATAATAATATGTATGTTTTGCATGTATAATAAAAACACTTTTGTCTGTAAATATGTTTTACCTGAAACTTCTCAGTTCAACCAGTTCAAATTCACTAAATGCCGTTATTGCATTTTGAGTGTATTATGTTATATAAGACTTGGAAATGGTCTCAAAGCATTGTTTGTTAAACGTGTTCTTGGAAAAATTAACCTGATGACCTGAATAAATCTGGCCTTACCTGTTTAAAATAATATGTGCCCACAGGTGGTGTACATGGTGTGGAATGCTGTCAATGACCCTCTGTTTGGTTACCTGCAAGATAACTCCAGGGTGCCTTGCTGCTCTCAGCGACGTCTCTCCATCCTTTATGGCGCTCCTCTCTACTCGCTGTCCTTTCTCATTGCCTGGTTCCCATGGAGCACCTACTCTAGTGGTGACTGGTTGAGTGGCCTACACCTGACAGTGGCGCTGTGTGCCTTTGACGCGCTGTTGACTTTCGTGCTGCTCGCACAGTGTGCCTTATTTGCAGAGATTTCAAGCCACCACCATAATCGTTTAAGACTTATAAAATACAACCAGGTAAGCCAACTGTTTCTTCCCTAAACTCTTTAAAGTTTAAACACTACATCCTACTCATGCCTCGTCTTGTCTTTTCCTCAGCTGGCTTCCCTCATTGGGTCCTCCAGCGTTCTTTTCTGTGGCATGGTGTCGACAAACATGGAAAACTTCAAAGCTTTCCAGGCATTCACGGTGCTCATTGCTATAATTAGCTGCATCTGCATGATGTACACTGGGATTTACAGTAAAAGCCGCTTTGATAGTAAAGTATATGAGTTAGTTGATCAAGAGTGTGCCGACAAGGGGGCAAGTAAAACGGTGTGCTCCCTCTCCATGTTGAAGTCGCTGACATGGCAGATTCTCACCAACAGGGACTTCCAGCTGTTTGTGGTCATGAACTTCTTCCAGGTGTTCATTTTGGCTTTCTTTAATAACTTCACCATGATATTCATGGAGCACCTGATTCCCGTAGATGCGCTTCCGTCGCTAGCCAAGAGTTTCATGTATGGAGCAGGATTCATCTTACCACAGGTAAATTTTCTAAGACGCTTCAAGGTTTTGCATAAAAGGATCAATTAGAACCTAAATACTCAAGTTTTATTGGTTAAAACAAATTCTTATGTGTTTTTTTATGTCCATCTGTCAAATTTCTGCAAATTTAAAAAAATATATATTTATGATTTTAACCTCTTGTTCCCTCTGTAGCTTTTGGTTTTGAGTAGTCAGAGTCTTCTGCAAAGTCTTGGCTACTACAAGATCATCCTCTTCACATTTGTCTTGGAGGGTGGGATGGCAGTCCTCATGTTTATTCTTGGTCCTCAACGTTACTACTTCTTGGCCTTTTTCCTCACTATTAATATGTAAGAAGCTCTAGCTTTGATTGCACTGTAGACTGTCCTTTGTATATAAGCTTATTTTGTGGTGTGATTCATTTATGCAGGGTTATAATACAAGCAGCCTTCAGTCTCTTTGGCTTGCCGTTGGCGGACATTATTGACACGGATTTGCAGAAATACAAACGCAGGTAAGAAAACACACAAGTACTGCATTTATTCTAAGGCATGTGTGAACATTTGGTTAACAGTATTTCCCAGCTTTCTTGGAAATACCTCAACAGGTATCCTTTTTTGACAACAAATGTTCCCAACCATTTTCATGTGGCTTCCTTTGGAAAATTTCAGAAAATTGCATGACTTAACTTTTCATATGCCTGGTATCAAAACCAAATTCACTGTAGTTTGTTTTTCTCAATGTAAAAGACCAAGTGGAAGAAGAAGTGGTAGAAAAATTATGCAAAGTATGATCTCATTTTTTGCAAATGAAAATTTTAAGAAGTAGTATAATAATATGTCCAGTCCATTTGCCATTTACACTTAAAATCCAAATTTCCAATCAAACTCTCAGTTTAAAAAGAAAATTGAAATGTGACAAATATTCTTGTATACTGATACTTTTTTTACAACTGATATTTATCTTCCACCACGATTAGTGAAGAGAATGTGAAAAGATCCTCATGTAAATAAATGTCTCCACAGCCCACTTCAGTGAAGAGTGGTATCTTTAGCTCACTCAGTTTCCATAACAACCATTTATTTAGAAAAGCTTTTCACTGGGTTCCAATAAAGGTGGACAGTTATTATAACTGGTGTTGTTTTTTGTGTTTATTTTAGCTCCCCTCTCTCCTCCATGGTGTTTGGAACAAATGCTCTGTTCACCAAACCAGCTCAGTCTCTGGCTCCCATGATAGTCCTTAATATCATGAACCAGTTTGGATATGAGAAGCTGAAAGATGTGGGACAGGAGTCGAATCAAAGGTAGACAGTTCATTGCACTGACGATTATTTATTTTATAAACAGTAAAAACGTTTAGTATGCAGTAAAAGCACAGAATTGAATTCTTTTGTGAATAATTACTCTGCCATTAATTTTTGTTTTGAAACGTAAATTGTTTAGAATGAAAACTAGTTGATCATCTTAAAAGTAAAATCAACTTCTGACGGACAGTTCCAAAAAAATAGAAAATATGTCACAAAATACTCAATTATTAATTATGTTTGAAAAAAATCAAAAATACTGAGTTTAACCCCTTAACTGTTAACCCAAAAACACACATTCGCAAGTAAACCATCGCCCTTGTGACAATTAAGAAGTTTTAAAATTGAATTTATTAAATCATTTCTAAGTTTATTTCCTTCTTAATTGAGTATATTTTCTAAACTGTTTTTAAATGTAATTGCTACTGTGTTTTCTTGTGTTTTAATGATTACAAACTGTTATTTTAAGCATATTGTTCAACTCCCACAGTTGATCAATATGCTTTAAAAGGTGAAATTTGTGGAACGAAATACATTCTGGCAACTGAACCAAGCACTGCTCCACTTCTTCTCATAGTTTTATCATCTATCACAGTTGATCATCTACAGATTGTGTCCTACTTCTTTCAGCTCTAAAGTCGCTGGTAATATAATAATTTACTTTGGGTGCTAAATATAGATAAGGTGTATACAAGAAATGGCACAATATTAATGTACTATTATTATAGAAAACAAATGTTTTTGAAACGTTTTTTTTTTTAAGAGTTTGCTGGTGAACTAGGTTGAAGGGAGGACCAGCTGCAAATGAAAGTAACCTATGGCTGTTTTGTATCTCCTTGTTTCTAGAGCTCTGGAAAGTCTCCACAGTGTTATGTTCTACTTGGTCTGTCTGATACCCATGTGTGTCGCCATTCTGCAAGTTCTGGCTTGGAGGCCATTTTCCATCCGCAACAGTCACACAGTTGATTCCAAGTACATTGACACCTAGTATCAGTGTCCTCAGAGTGGAAAAGATAAGCTTTCACTGGATGGTTTCTTTTTGTGACTGCTGGAGATGGGCACCAGCACCCTTCCCAACCCTGGAAGGATAAGCGTGTTAGATGACGGATGAATACATGGTTTCTTTTTGTTGGTGTTTCGGGGGCCTCCTTCATTAATCTTGCTAAAGTATATGTATTTTTAATTTGATAGGTGATGAGGGAAACATGGGAAAAGCGCATTCTCTTTAAAGACATTATAAGGTAATAATTTGACCTTTTACAGGTCCTAAAGTCTAATGAGAGGTGCTGGTCACACTTGTTGCTACTTTCTCTGTTGAATTTTACCAAATCTGAAAGGGTTTATGTAGGCTTCCATTGTTGTGTTGCTTTTCTTAAAAACTGGACTCTGATGTACGTTTTGTACACTTTAGATTATATGTAAATGATATTAGGAGCTGATAAAGACCAGATCATCCTAATCCACAAAGCCTTGACCTCAAACAGGGTGTACTTTATTTCCCCGTGTTTATAACAGTTTTCAGTGAAATAATATTGAGTTAGATAGAAATCAAACTCTTCTTAATATTTGACTAATTTAAAAAATACAAAGGGCTGCACAGTGGCGGAGTTGGTAGCACTGTTGCCTTGCAGCAAGAAAGTTCTGGGTTTGATTCCCGGCCCGGGGTCTTTCTGCATGGAGTTTGCATGTTCTCCCTGTGCAGGAGTGGGTTTTCTCCGGGTACTCCGGTTTCCTCCCACAGTCCAGAACCATGTCTCTGTGTTACCCTGTGACAGACTGGCAACCTGTCCAGGGTACAGAAAATGGATGGATGAAAAAAAAAAAAAATCTATCAAAGGAGGACAACCTCCTCTCGTGATTTCCAACATCCACAGTGTCAGGTTTCTTCTAGCTGTGGTGTAAAAATAAGATGTGTTAACTAACTGTGACTTTAAATGATCTGTCTGACAAACCCAGTCATGATTCTAGGTCTGTGCTGTCCTCTGCACATCCATTAAGGAAAAAAAAATAAAAAATCAAAATCACCCACTCTGCATTAAGTCGACGGAGCAAAGTACCTCAAAAGAACAACAGTATAAATCAAACTTATTTTGTTGCAAAAGAAATCATCTTGAAATGTTTTTGAGTTTACAACCCATGATTCCTTTGAACTAATGCGTGTCTAATGTTTTACCTTCACACTTTTACAGTCGCATTTCAGGTTTGGTCTTTGTCTTATTTCCATTTTCTGCCCTAACATAAAGCTAAAAACTGTTATTTTAAGTTTCTTTGAAAGCTATGCATTCATAAAATAGAAAATGAGTAGATTTATTTTACTTATGTAGGCTCTGATAGCTGTTTTTTGTTGCTGTTGAAGAAAATGCATTAAAAACAACGCAAGTTATGTTTATAATAAATGACAGTGAGCTCAGTTGCATGTAATATTGACAACACACTCCAGCGTGTATGCAAAAATAGGTTAATCTTTATTTACCTTGAAGAAACAGAATAAAAATGTAAAAAAAAAAAAAAAACATGAAAGATGAGGACCTTTATGAATATAACTTACAAGTGAAAACATGCAGTACACGGTTTCACAGGAAAAAAGTTTAGTAGGAAATGTCACAATGATTAAAAATCAATTGCAGAAATAAAACTTAAATACCAGATTTAATTTGAAAATGGATTAGAGCCATTCCTTTGTAGGAGATGTATATGTCAAATGAAATTTATGCTGAATGAATCCGTGTTGTGTATGCATATGAAACTTTAAATGTCCACTGTCCACTGTCACAGCTGAATTATTATTAGAGTTGCCTTAATATAAACTGGTGCAATAAAGATGATATTTGCTTATTTCGTAATGTCAATGCCAACCTGTTCTGCTTTTATTTGTTCAAATCATTGTGAGGTATTATTAAAAGAGATTTTAAACATATTTCCAATTTTAAACATGATTCTTAAAGTAACAAGCAAAATTCCCCAAGGTAATCTTTATTTTTCTATTGTTTTACCTACAAGGAGGCACAGTTCCTGGTGTGTTTCTGCAGGCAACAGCTCTTCTGACTGACATGCATACAGCATATGAAGAATAGATGCAGAACCTAACAAAGTTTGATGCTAACAACCTGATTTTGAACACCAGAATAGACAAATTATTGTTATAGTCCAGTACTATGTAACACAGAGGGAACATGGAGTGTGACCAGTTTTAAGTTCTCAAAGAGGAAGTTAAAGAAACTGCTGATCAGTTATCAAACATGCACAACAGAAAGCGTTTTAAAGAACAGCATGATATCTTTGTATTGCAGCAGCACCAAAGACTATGAAAGAAAAAAGGCATATGCAAACTTTACCAGAACCAGGTTTATGATAAAACTGGATTGTTGGCCTCAATGTGCAATGACATTCGTGTTCAAAAGATTTAACAATTTCTACTGTTTTTAGAGACATTTGTAATATTTTCATTTTATTCTCAAGGCTTTATAGGAATATCACAGCAACAATCAATAAGCCTTATTGATCTGTTAGAAATTTTAAACATAGCAGAATAAAACTAATAGAACAAACTCCTTAATACAAGATTTCTTTGGCATATTTATTATAAAAGTATTTTGTTGGTTCAAAAATGCAGTTTTTTCTTTCAAATAGGAAAAAAAAATCAACCAGTGCCTAAAAGAAATAAAGAAATATAAAATATTATGACCGTCTTCTTTGCAGTGATGAATCAAGGCTCTCTGTATGGAAGCAACGCAACCCACCAGAGTCTGGGTTTCCATGACTACTTTTTTGTCAAGATTAAAGTTTGGTGAAGAAGGGATATTAGTTCAGAAGCTTTACATGCCAGAACAACATCTGCCTCTGTAGGAACAATTTTGGGATGTTCACTTCTGTGACTGGGCACCAAACCATAAACCAAAACCCATAAAGTGATGGATAATCTTGTCTGGTGTGAAAGAACTTGGCTGCCCTGCACAGATTGCCGACCTCAGCCCGACAGAACACCTTTAATATGAATGAGACTGTGACCAAAGTCGTCCAACATCAGTGTCTGACCTCATTAATGTACTTCTGGAATAATGGTTCAAAAATTCTCATGAACAAACTCCTAAATCTGCAATTAAAACGGGACGTCATTCATATTAAAAGCAAGTGACCGAAAGTTTTGGCAATACAGTGTCAATCATTTACAGAGCGTGACAGGACTTTAAAATTCACAAACTGAATTAAAAAGAAAAAAGAAAAGAAAGAAAACATCAACCTTACAACAAAATCTTACATAGGATCTTTACACAGCACTGTAAAAATGTATTATTTTACTAATGTTGCTGTCTAAAACCACCTATTACATAAGGATGCATGCCATGTTCAACTTTTGGATCTATGTTGACTGCTTAAAACAACTATTTCTCATTTAATCCTCTGTTCTGCGCTGCATAAATGCCTCCAATTACAGCTCCAGAATAAACTTGCATGGACTAGTTCATCTGAGCAGAAAGTTTGAACAGAACTATGGAAAGAGACAGTCAATGTGACGCTGCTGAAAACCCTGAGTCAGCATCATTACTGTGCAGTAAATGTCTCATTTCATTGGTAAACTTGAGCAAAGGTCCAACCAGTCCCCTGACTCATTTGTCCTTTCATTTGCAACAGAACAGTCGCCTCAGGCACATGTTTCGTAGCTTCATAACATCCTCCTGTTATTTAACAGGGTGAGATGACCATTAGACATTTTGGTAGATGTCGTCGGTAGAGATGTTGCTGTGCCCACTTGCTGCCTGGAAAGACATTAACACATTTTTTTTTTCTGTTTAAACATAATGCAACAGTAGGTGTTATTGCAGTGTTTCTGTTGAGTAATGTTGACGCTGATGTGCTGCAACATAATTTACCCCAACTTGGGAACCGTTTCCTCTTGTGCTTTGTTTCCTTTTGTTCACCATCGTCCTGCTGTGGAGTTCTTGCAGTACGTCTCTGAACTGTGTTTTCTTCCTTACGCTATTCTGCTGGTAAATGTTTCAAATGATCAATAAAACATATTCAGAGGTTTAATTTTTGTCACGTGTATTTGAAGGTACGTCGAGTGTTGCAGTCGCGGTGTTTCGAGAGCCTTTTCAGTCAGGGATTTACTGCGCCTTCGATTTTGTTCCTCTTTTTACGCATGGGCTTTTCCCCTCACTTAGAAAACAGTTTACACAATAGAAACACAATTTTAAAAAAAAAGAGACACTTCAATTACCGTTTCAGTTTTAGAGCTCTTGTTGCTGAAGGTCAAGTTACAGTCACGCTGGAAACAGAAAAATAAAAGTTTTTTGCAAACTTTCAGTTTTTGTTTTGTATGCATGATTGTTGACATAAGAGATATTCATGATTTACCTTCCTTACTATGATGAGCGTAACCAAAGCCAAGCTGTAGATGGCTAAGAGAGTAAATAACACCCACACAAGAATCTTCCACAGCATTACCTTAGGTTTTCCTGGAACATAAAAGAAGAAATTAGTTATTTGATTCACGTCACCAAAGCGTCGATAAGCTATATTTTTTCCAAGCTTACGGTCTCCTTACCTCCCACTACAAGAAGAGTCCCATTTGCTACAAAGGGTTGGCAGCATTCTGTCTCTTTTGCAGCACAGAGGTAAAGCCCAGTGTCGTTGCCATTAACAGAATCGATGTTTAAAAGATTTTTTTGTATGTTGTACCTTTGGGTCTGCATAAGACGCTTATGGGAATCCTTTTTAACAAGAAACCATTCGAACTCCAGTTCTCCAGCTGAACAGTGTGAATAAATGCTGCAATTTAGAACAGCTTTTTCACCTATATTTTTCCACATCAACTGTTGCTTCTGAAACAAGCATCTCTCTGATTTTTCTGTGTGTCCTGGAATATAGAGCAACAAATAACCTTTGATTATCTTCCACCTTTAAAGTCTTTTAGAACAATAGCAGGTTTGCTGTCAAATCAAAAGTCACTTTCAAGGATTTACATTGTACTAATGTGGAACTGGGGAATCAATAGGTATGTAATTCACCAAAAGATATGTTCATTTCTTACCTGTCCCGGCCAGGTGCACAAGCAGGAAAAGCAGCCAAAGCATTCGCTTCATGTCTGTAGCTTGACAGCTTGTGAGTGATCTTATGATTTCCTGAATGAGGTGATGAGAAATGACTACAACATGGGAAGAAGGTTGTATTAAACTTCCTCAACTCTAACTTCCTTATTTAACTCCACTAAGCAAATTACAGCTACAACATTTTGAGTGGAATACATTTCTAAGCTTATTACCGTGTCACAGCTGCTTAACTTTTCCACATTTTGTAATTTTACAAAATGTCAATGTATTTTATTAGGATATACATTTCCAAACTTTCTCGATTCCAGTCAAATTGGATGGAGGAAGTCTATCAACCACAATTGTTAATGATTGCGACAGGTTTCCTGTTGAATTAAGGCCTGTGTTTTGCCTGGATTTGCACATGGATTTATTTTGGCCTGAACTTTTGCATTATAGCTCCAGTTGCTTGTTTTAGAGTTGTTTTTCTGTAGGTTTTCTTCCAAGATTGTCCTTTTATTTATATCAATTTTTCCATTAAGTCTGATCTGCTTCCTACTTCCCTTTCCCCTGCTGAAGAGTCTCTATGTGAAAATTGTTTGCTTAGAGTAATCTGCAGTGATAATTTTGTTCCACTTTGTATTGTAAGCCAGACGGTTTAATTGCACATATTCTTCCCCTTGTCGGTATACCATAACTCTGTGGCCGTCCTGTGCAGAAAAAAACATTTTCACATTATGTCACCACTCTAAGGTTTCTAGATATTCACTGTGTATGGTTTGTAATAAACCTTTATTTATTTATTTTTTTACTATTGCTTATTGCCACTTTTCCATAAGGATCAGATCTGTGATCTACACTGCAAATAGTTGTCCTGTAGATTTTGGGATATTGATGCTCTTCTTGAACCTTATGCTCTTTGTTGTGCCACACAGTCATGTGCAGGTACACTGTTTTCTCTATAACTGCCTTTTTAAGACAATTGCTTGCACTGGGATTTTATTTTGGAGTATAAGAATAATAGGAGCTGAATACAAATGATTACCACACTTTTCACATTCATTTGTTTTTAAAAAAGAAAAAAAAAACATATTAATCGATTCTTCTTCACTATTTTACTCTACTTTGTGCTATTAAGAATAAAAAGGCCTAGTGCTTAAACTGAAAAGACGTAAAATCATCAAAAATATGAATTCACCCTGAAAAGGAGCCGTCACTAGAACTCAGAGCTGACATATTGGCTTGTAATGCGTTATAACCTGCCGCGGAAAGCTCCTTTATCAGCTTTTCTCTACGTATATTAATTCTTACTACCATGCAAAAATTATGAAAGAAAATTAACTAAGTGACCCACCGTATAAGGGCTTGTGATGTTCCCTCTTCTGTTCAATTTCTGTAGGCGGGGCCATTTGTGCTGTCAGTCACGTTTCCGTCCAATCAGAGATGAGCTTTGTGTTATCAGCCCGCCTCCTTCCACGTCGACCTGCACCTTCGCCATATTTTCAACCCTGTGGATCCCGCAGATTTGTGTTCCCCTCTAAGTTACTAGGAGAAGACTTGTAAGGCAGCAGAACGCGTCACTTTGAGTCGGAGTAAATAGTGAAACCTTTATCTTCCCAGCTCTTTCCCCTTGTAATTCCGCTCTGCAACAATGAACATCTTCAGACTGACAGGAGACCTCTCTCATCTGGCTGCTATCATCATCCTGCTACTTAAAATATGGAAAAGCAGATCTTGTGCAGGTGAGCTTCGACTTTAGTATTGTCGTATTATAATATGCTGTATTGTGGCGTTCCTGATGACATTTGTTAAGCTTGACCTCTGTCTTCAACTAGAATGTGTGTTATGAGTCTTGATCAGTAGCCTTTCTGCCAGCTAGCTTCACATGCTAATGGTACTGGTCATTCATTTGAGCCAAAGGCTAACGGCTAAAAGTAGAGCTAACTGTTGGCAGTCAAAAACTGCT
The DNA here is from genome assembly GCF_000485575.1 of Poecilia formosa. NCBI lineage: Eukaryota > Metazoa > Chordata > Actinopteri > Cyprinodontiformes > Poeciliidae > Poecilia > Poecilia formosa. The sequence goes on along the minus strand of NW_006800027.1, from coordinate 200,214 downwards.
GTTTGTAATTCCATACATCCACAAAACAGCCCGCCTAATCAATGATTTCTGTTCACTTGAAGACATATGTTGTAGCTTGGGGGAATGTCTACTGTTGTAACGGTATATGAATGATCTTTGCTGAGTAACTGGTTTGATTTGCTGCGAGCTGCACTCCGTTGTATTTGTGCTGCTTAGTAGAGATTATTATTAATATCATTATTATTTATGATTAGGTTAAGTTAATCTTTTAAATATAAACTGCTGAATTCACACTGGGTGGTTTTTGCCAGCTCTACACCCCCAGAGATCCTGCTCTGAGGTTTGTGGATTGACTTTTTTGGTCTGTTCTCTGACGTGGCGCTGTAGGAGAAGCTGCGGAAGTTAGCAACATGCTAAAGCTTTCTCTTTTAAAATAAGGCGAGACGGAAACTGTAACAATCTAAGGAGGGAATTTTTGTCACAGTACTGTATAACGTCATTTGTTGCAAAAAAAAAAAAAGATGTAAAAAGTTTAAAACATCACAATATCACACAATATCCAACATCAGTGACCAACAGCAGAGACAGTATGAAACGATGCAGTCCAGAGAACACCACTATGTACTGGACATTGATTCAGATAGTTTAACATTTCTGATTAACAGATTGTTTGTATACAAAACAAGGTTTTCAAATGCCCTCGTATTTTCACTTGTTAGATTACAGATATAGGGTCAATACTTTACTTCAATTTGAGAAATCTGATTTATAGCCTTATGAGTATTTGCGTTTGACGTGTTTAAAACAATTCTTTATCTAATTCACTACATAAAATTTAATTGTGGGTTATTGTGTTCAAACACCCACAATTTGATATGTCAGCGTTTGGTCAGGTAGCCTGATTAAGGTTCAGTTTCCAATAGGAAAAAAAAGCTAGAATTATTTTTTTTTCTTATACAGCTTTACACAAGTTTCAAAGTATATTGAGGATGATATCCAAGGGATTTGGTATTATCAAAAAAATATTTTTGGGATGGTTTGAAGTCATTTCCAGTAGATGTCAGTATGCTACAATGAAAAGCCTGACTTGTGAATTTTCCAGACTGTTTTCCAGCCCACAGCCTACCGAACTGAAACTTTGTATCTGCTGATATTTTCTTGTTAAAGGCATCTCTGGGAAGAGCCAAATTCTCTTTGCCCTGGTGTTCACCACACGTTACCTGGATCTCCTCACCTCTTTCATCTCGCTGTACAACACATTCATGAAGGTGAGGTAACTGTTAACCAAACACACAAGTGCTGTTTCTTTGTGTGTCGCCACTGATGAGCGCTTCTTTGCTGCTCATCAGGTAATATACATTGGCTGTTCGTACGCCACCGTTTACCTGATCTACATGAAGTTCAGGGCCACCTACGATGGAAACCATGACAGTTTCAGGGTGGAGTTCCTGATTGTTCCTGTTGGGGGTCTCGCTGTTCTCATCAACCATGACTTCTCTCCCCTTGAGGTTTGTTTAAAACTGTTGTGGGGTATCCAGACTAACTTGTCTAGGTTATAAACAGCTATTCATAATGAGAATATATTGAGTTTGTGGAGAAGAACCTTGTAGTCAAGCACGGCAGAGGATCATTGATGGTGGGGGGCTTTTTTTTTTTTCTTCCCACTGGAAATTTTAAATGTAAAAGTGGTGGATTAACAATATTGACTTTGTCAACAATAATTATTCAGAATGTATTGCCGACTTGTTTTCTGTGGTGTTTTTAACTGAAATCTTTTTGTCTGCAGATCCTTTGGACGTTCTCCATCTACCTGGAGTCTGTGGCAATCCTGCCACAGCTCTTCATGATCAGCAAAACTGGAGAGGCCGAAACCATCACCACCCACTACCTGTTCTGCCTGGGCCTGTATCGGGCCCTCTACCTATTCAACTGGATTTGGCGTTACTACTTCGAGGGTTTCTTCGACATGATCGCCATTGTGGCTGGCGTGGTCCAGACTGTCCTCTACTGTGACTTCTTCTACCTTTATGTTACCAAAGGTGGGTCATGTTCTCAATTTGCACCTGGAAATTGCCAAACACGATGGCTCAAAGCATTAAAAAAAAAGGATGAGCATCTGTTTTATTGTCTATAGACAAATTGAAAGTGAATTCTTAGTCACTTGTTGGGATAATTTGTTGATTCTCATTTAGATGGATGGTTTCTGGAATATCTCTTCCTAGAATAACATTCATTCATGTTATCTTCTCTGCTTGTTCCCTGAAAAACCTCACTGGAAAGTTCATCCTTAGCTGATTGGAGGTTTCAGACATCTAAAATTCCTGAAAGGAGCAATTATTTTTTTACAAAGTCTCGAGTCATATTTGCCGATTATGATCCCGTCATTCTGCAATAAATCAGAGGATACATAATCCCAGTTCCTCACAGAAAAATTGTTGTGCTGTAACACTTGACGTGCTCTGTGAATTTCCTCTCATGTGCCTGAGACGTAGCTAAAATAATTTGCCACAGTTCAAGATATTTTCAAGGTATTGACATCACAACTATCCACTGGATACCACAGCGAGAACTTAGAAACATGCTGTATAGTCTAACATTTTTGGGTTTTCACTTGCTGTGACTTACTATAGACAGTAATTTCAGTAGAGATGTTTCAGAACCCTATACTTATTCATAAGTTTGCGTGCAGGTTTTGAAGAAGCTCCAGATGTCAAATAAAATTGGGGAATGGTCCTTTATCAAACCGTTAAATCAAAATCCACTATCGATATCTTGTTGTTTTTAAGGTTTTTGAAACATGCAGACAATAAAATTCAACTAGGCAAATGTCACATGTGCTCAATTCGTTTATAAATTACCACAAAAAATTTTAAACTTGATGCTGGGAATTTGAAATGAGAAATATTAGTAAACCTGTGCTGTGATTTTAGTTGTCAGAGGTGATTGTTCATTGCACAAAGTAGGTAAATGAAAGAAGGGCTACCTAAAAAAAAATAAATAAATAAAAATCATCATCTAGATGGTTAAAACGTGGACACAGTTGGGTGTTCCTAAATTATAATAAACCCAAATGCACAACTAAAATGGCTTTTGAATGTATATAAGTTTCTAGAGTAACCATATTGGAAATTTATGAAATATGCTTAAAAAAACTAATCTAAAGCTTCTTAAAGAGCCAAAATAATGACCAAAATGTCTGTGGTGGCACTGCAAAAAAAAAAAGACAAAAAAAAATCACTTTTTATATAACGGTCAGTTCCATTACTGCTTAAGTGTTTAATGCTTTTGAATCTTATGTTTCCTTTTCATGTTCAGCACTTTGCTTCAGTTTGTGGTTTTAAATAATCTGACAATGATTTATGAAAAGGACATCCTCTAAACCTAGGCAGTTCTAGTTATGGTTTCTAAGTGACGTCCAAGTTTTTTTTTGTTTGTTTTTTTTTTCCCCTCCCTGCAGTGTTGAAAGGTAAGAAGTTGAGCCTGCCGGCATAAAGACAGACTGGAGGAGACGGGGCAGTCCCAGCAGACTCAGGGGGCGCGGAGATGACGTTGTGGAGTCTCATGAACGACAGCAACAGATACCAGGAACGACCAACTATTGGGGGGAATAAAAACACTAGTCGTCTTGATGATTGCTCATGGAACTGGTAAATGCCAACAAAACACCGGCGCTGAACAAAGATCATCGACTTTTGGATTTCTATGTTCAGCATCTTGCCTTAAAACTTCTTTTCATTGCTGTTCAAAATAGGATGCATTGCTCCTTTCTTTTTTTTCTTCTTTTTTTTTTTTTACATGTGAGGTGTATACCCTTGTTTTCTGTTATTACATAACGTCACACAAAAGGTAGACTCTGAGTACCTTGTTTGACTTTAACTTGGTAAAGTAAGAAAATGCACAAAATGTACAGTCTTATTAAAGAGTGAGATAAAACATAATGTATCAGAGTGCCTGATGAGGATTATGTCCATTTTCTCAGTGTTTTTGTTCATTTATCTAAAAATCTTTTGATTATTTGTGTAGCTATAAGCAAATATGCTTTGAGGAAAAACATTCAGCGAAGCCAATATTAGAAGTGCTTTTTTTTTTTTTTGTTGTTGTAAACTTTGCTTTAGTAAAAACATTTTAACAGGTTATATGTTTAAAGATCACAGATTTTTACGGGGAGCTCATAGAGGGATTTTGACTATAAAATGTAAAGTATAGACTGGATGATCAAAGTACCAGCAATCATTTTGGCACATCAGTATTTTCAAATGGTGCTCATTTTGTTTAAAATTCCATTTCAGATGTGTTCACTAGTCTTTATCACTTATATGTAGAGTTCAATAAAATTCTAAAGCGTTGTATTGTCACATTTTCGGAGCAGATGGAGCCTCAGGCCTGGTTTTAGCTGTTATTGCACTCCAGAACCAAACTCATGAACACCTTCCAGTAGTTTCTCCATAGTTTTTTTTTTTTCCAAACCTGAAACTGGGGTTAAAAAGAAAAGATTGCCATGTTTCTTAGAAAAATCCTCTGGCATGTTGACTAACTTTTGTATCTCAGCTGATTTGTTTCTGTTCTAAATGGGCTTTTGAGCACAGTTCTGCCTTTTTTTTAATTGCTTTCTAACTGAGTAGGTGTGATGTTGTTCAACGAGTGCATTTCTGTTAAATCAAAAGGCCCCGTCAACTTTATCTAAGTAGGCATTCCTTAGGGGTTTCCAAATTTTGTCAATTATTTTTTTTTTGTTTTCTTTTTTGCATGAGATCACCTCCATTAAAGATTTTATTATAATCAAAATTAAGTGGCTTGTTTGATTACTGAAAAAAAAAAACTGGAAGTTCACTGCATATAATTGTAAAATTCCTTATAAAAAATATTCATACTCTTTTTTTTTTTTATCTACTTTGTCACACAACCACTGATCTTGAGGGATTTTATTAGAATTTGATGTTTGACAAATGGTGCATAATTGAGGCAAAAAAAAAAATCTCACCATTTTTTATGAATTTTTGTTCAGCAGCTTTTATTACAATACAATTTTTAATCTGTTGCAATCAGTTACCTTCAGAAATCATGTATATAGTATTATAATTAAGCTCAGTGGAAATCCAGTTCTATGAAGACCTAAATGGTTTGTTAGAAAACATTAGAGAACCTGCAGCTACAAGAAGACCAACAAACACAGCAGACCTAATTAGGTTTAACCTAAGTGAAACATAAGGTTGAGAGATCAAAAGTACCTTTTGAAAATTCACTATCAGGTCCCACCTCAGGTTTAATCATTTGACTCAAACTTCAAATACTTGCACAGCAAGCAGGCAATGGAAACTTCAAACTAGGTGCAGCAAATTCATGCTAAAGCTCATTCATGAAAAGAGGCAAACATTAAGGAGAACCAGAGGACTTAAATGGATGTGGGATTGGATGATGACATAAAGACGAAGGGGAATGTTCTGAAAGGACTGAATCAGTCACCTGACCTCGACAGAAGAGAGGACGCTTTTCACAAACTTGAGAGGAAATTCCAGAAGTCGGCTGCTGGAAAATCACAAATACTTTCATTGATTTTGATGTATGTTTTAAGTTTTCTGTTTAATTCTGCTCTCTACTTCATTAAAGTTTAAAGACTACATTTTAAGCAAAATTTAGGTGATGGGAACATCACCGTTTCATATGACAAAAACCTCTAAGAAAGTGCAGCACTTGACACAGATCGAGCAAATTGTATTTTGGCCAATCGCTCCACAAATCCACTGATAATTTTTTCACAGTAAAGCCACAAACTTTGATGCATTTCCCTGGTGTGTCATGTGACACAAGCACAAGGCGTGCATAACTGGGAGGAGGAAGGAAAATGACATTGTTTCAAAATTTTTCACAAATAAAAATCTGAGAAGTGTGGCATGGAATTGTCTTTATAATAGTTTTCGAAGCACCTTTACGTGCAATCACAGATGCAAGTATTGCAGGTTTTTTTTTACAGGTAGTCAAAATGTTATATTTTTGGTTTGATCAAACAGGAACACCTTCTTCCACATGCATTCTCTGTCCCGTCCTTGACTTGTGGCTTTTTTTTTTTTTTGCCCATTTATGATACAGACCAAATTTGTGGCCATCAAAACATGTTTTTCCTGGCAAGCAATTCTCAAGTCTTGGTTTCTCTTCAGCTGCTCCTCTTGACCCATTCTCTTCATATGTTGTCTTTTTCTAGACTATCAGGGAACATTTATAGTTTTTATTTTTTTGTAAAAACTTAAAACCATATATATAATTTTTCCTTTTCTCTTAAATATTTACTACTTTGTGTTTGTGTATTGCATAAGACCACCTCAAAATCAGTAAATCATTGTGCAGTTGCAAAGTACTGTATATGAAGGGCATTTTAAACAAAATCCATTTATTTCTTCCCAATATGTGGAAAACGCAAATGAAGAAAGAAAGCAAAATATGTTAATTATACACAAAATGTCTTAAAACAGATTTTACAAAACTGTACTTCAAAGCACAACAAGCAGTGTTTTTGAACAAACCTTTAGAAAAAGCAGCTTAGTCTGAAGTTCATGATAATTAAATGAGGAGCACAGAATTCAGTGAACGTGTTAATAGAGATTGAAATCGGTGAATCATGTTTTTCCATCTGTTCATAAATAATTGATCGTATGATAAAGCAACTTTCTGCCGGAAAATCTTGGCTTTTATCCCACATAATGCTGAAAGCAAACGCGCCACATACATGGCAGGCAGTCTTAATGTTTTGACACTTTAGTCACACTTCAAGTACAAATTATACAATAAGAAAAAAACTCTCTTTAATCGTCAGCATCAAGTGTTTTGCATTGGTTCCCTGAAGCACTAGAATAAACAATTTTTTTCTAAAACTGGGCTCTTATTGTCAGAAAATAATTTTTCCACGTGTGCATTTCATTTAAAAACCTATAGAATTACGATTGAAAGAATGTAAGATAAAAATACTTTTACTTTATTATAGCATTGAGAACAAAATTAATAACTTGGATGATTAATATGATGCAAACAAACAAAACCTCGAAGCAATTCTTAACATAAACGTAGAAATTTTGGCAGGAGACGGCACATAAAACATAAAGTCTGGGTTACAATCTCTCCTCCTCCTGCATCAAACATCAGCTCACATGAGGATGACTAAATGTTTAATGCTCCGGTTAGTTTAAGTACGGTCTCGGCTATTAATACCACAACATTTGCCCCTGGGATTTCTTGTAAGAAAAAGGAATATTAGATTCCTAGAAATGATTAAAATGACCATGAAGGAGACTAGTGGTCTGATATGCTTTTTACTGTGTAATATTATTATTTAACAAACTATATAAATATAATATACTTTTTGTAACTAAAAATGGACCTAGAACACATTTGGAGGAAATGTGCTGCTATAGTTGCATCACTGTCCTGAAACAGGATGAAGGTTTGACCTGCTCAACAGAGATCAGCTCTTAAGCCCGAATGGGAGAAGTGAGCAGTATAGACACTCATACATATATTGCACTGTAAACAAATAAAACTTCACACTCCTTTCACTGATGCAGCAAGGACACTTGGTGTTCATAAAGAAGAGACCTTGGCAGAGGTTTTAAGCTTAGCGGCTCAGATCCTGAGCATCTTCTGTTGAGCGGCGCCAAAACGCCAGGCAGAGAGAAGACGGGGACATTTCCCTACTGCTGCTTCAGTCCTGGAGTCTCTTCTTCACTCTCCTTCTTCTAGTTCAGGAGAAAAGGAAGCAAATGACCAAATGACGGTCAAAAGTTAATAACAGAGGCCACAAACTGTAGATTTTACAATGCATTTTTATTCTGGCCACTTTTCACCACTGAAGGGTGTGATCGACACTTTTTCACTGCAAGTCTGGCTGCATCTTCAGGGACGGAGCAAGGAGACCCTCCTCTCCAGTTTCTAAACTTTTGCATCTTCTTGGATATTTCTGCATTTACTTTAAGAGACCTTACTGCAGCATGTTTCGCCATGGGGATAGCACATTCAGAGTTATGTGCAGTGAGAGTTTTCCGCTGCATGGTGTGTGTGTGCCTGCAGAAAAGTTCACCGCTTGTCTCATCTGATCAGAACCCTCATGGTTTCTACACGTCTTAATCCAAAATGCAAACATGACTACTTGTAGCTTCCCTTCTACAATTGCTTTCTTCACATTCCCAATAAAATAAGGAAAAGTTTCTGGTTTAAATGTTAAAAAGAGGCACTCTACATCTGTCTGGGGTTGTTCCCTTTACCTTTGTCACATGAGGGTAGTAATTCCTCAGCAGGTTGGGAATGGTGACGAACACACCGGTAACGATGATCGAGACCACCAGGGAGAAGAGGGCGATGCCGGAGAGCACAGACAGCAGAGTCATTCCTCCAACTAACAGCAGAAACGCTAAACGGAAGAATTAAAATCAGCTTGACGTATAAAGAAAAAAAAAACAAAAACACATTGTTGAGTTTGAGATGTTGCAACGTACCCTCAAAGAAAACAAACCCCACAACCGACATAACTATCGTAATGAGGGCAAACAAGAGGAAGAGCCCAACAGGTAGAGCAGCCATGGCGCTGAACAGCAGCAGGGCGAGAGCTAAGAAAGGCCGACGGCGGAGGTACTGCCCGGTCTTTGTACTCATCACCTGTGCCATCTGTAGGAGAGGAAAACACACCTGGAAGCTCCAATTTGCCAAATAAGTGGAGAAAACACAATGGATGACTGAGGAATGTCAGTCAAATACAGGTGGGACGTTTGGGCTGACCTTGGGATCCTCTTGAAGGCGGTTCATCAAGGTCAGCCATCTTTCTCCCAGCTGCTGAGTCAAGCTGCTGTTGCTGCTGTGACGCTGCATCTCAACACACCTGTGAAAACAAAATCAGCCACAAAACACTCTCAGAGATATTCATAGTTCTTAACCTGACTGTGCCTCTGAATTCTTGTCCAAAACTTTCAATTTAAAAGCTTTTTTTTCCCCTTTGTCTGACTGCACCTTCTTGAATACACAACTCAACTTTGATGCAGACGGGGAGACAAAAGTGTAAAAATGTTATTTTGCGGTTGAAATGCAATTGAAAAAGTAAAACTCTTAAGTAGATTGCTTACACACACAGGGTTATATTTCAGTCATTTCAGTTAATTTTGATGAATAGGTGTATGTATTCTTTTGACAAATTCAACTGTGTAGTTTCTTTTTTTAAGATGCTTAGTCACATATTTAAAAAGGAAAAAGAGAAATAAACGTTTTCTGATTTAAATATTGAAAATGTTTGTTTCTTTCCATGTTTATTTCTTTCCACCTTAAATGAAAATTAGAAACCGAGCTTTATATCTAAGAGAATATCCTTAGAGTGGCTTTCAGCTAATTCAGAAATTCCTCACAACAAAGATTTCAAGGTGGGATATGTTGGATTTTTCCAAACGACTCACTATATAAGACAAATCTTAACTTGATTGAGGTTTACTAATACATATTTCGGCCATAATAGGCTACAATAAATTGAGTCAGGTCAGCAATAAACGACATCTCAGGACACTACACGCACCAAAAATGTGCAATTTGTACCTGTATTAATTAAACCCATATAATCCGAAAACATAGACACACTCAAAATCTAAGGTTTAAATGCAAACATTCAAACGTTTGCAATTTAATTTTTCATACTGTAAGAGGAATGAATGAGCTGCGGAGCTGTAAAATGTAAACAAACCCAAGTGGAGAAGTGAAACGTGTTCATGTGCACGTCTGAAACAGAAGAGCCATCACGAGTCCATCCAACAAGTCTTTACAAAGAGATGCAGGCTAAATCTGAATTAGTATCTATTTAATTAAAATAATGCTGAAATGAAGGTTTACGCAATCCGAGACACTTTACTGACACGTATACGATCAGAAACAGACCTAAACTTAATGTTTCTGGAGTCACGACGAAGTTCTGCTGGATCCACATACCTGAGAAAAACGCTCACAGTGACCCTGCTTTGACCTTCAGCACCTCGCTGCTCTCAGCATAAAACACCAAATCCTGAAGCTTCCCACAGCTCTTACAAACCATGGTGAGGAACACACCCTTTAAATAAGCACTCCTCTTTGTTTCCTCCCCCATCTTCCTCCTCCGGATTCTTCATGCTGCGGCTGCTGGGACTCACTGCTGCCCTCTGCTGTTGACTAAAGATACTGGAGCACAAGTGGTTTTCAACAAGATATTCATGTATTATTTAAAATCCGATTGACAATATTTAATTTGACATTAAACAGCTTAACCGACAGGCTAGAATGTTTACCAAGCTATCGGGTATATATTTCAAATTATTTTACTATTATTTTTTAAAGACGCAAGTTGCCATAAACTGGTTTGCCCAGCCCAGTGTTTAATGCTCTACTGCCACCTTGTGGTTATCGTGAGCTTATGTTTTCATCAACGAGACTTAATTGATGATAATTGTTTTGCTTTTTCTTTCGGACCGAAGAAAATGTTTAATTAGTAACAAAGAAATTACATCAGCACAATCAGCACAGAAACAGATGACAAACATTACTCTATTTAAACGTTTTTCCAATATCTTCGCTCTGGAAACTTTTGTATTTTACTTTTAGTATTAGGAATATACCGGGATGATTTCATTTTTAAAATGAAATTAAATTGACTTGAATTTTAATTTGGATACATGAGCATACCAAAAGTCAGACCAAAACAATTTCTCCCTAGCTATTTCTATAAATTAATTAATTTAATCTATGCATTTGTTTATTACTATTTCTGCTTTTTGTGCTTAAGTCTATAAAGAGTATGACTTTTTTTTTTTTTTTGGCGAACCAACCAACCCAACCTCTTTTAAGCCAACAGAAGACAACAGTTATTCTGACGATCTTTTTTTATTTAATTAAAAACAAACTAACTCTTTCAAATTAGCCAGATTTGTTCTGAGGATTATTTTAATTTAAGAAAAGCAATTGTGACTTTAATAAATTTGCAATGAAGTGGGATCTTTGCATGATAATAACGCTTAACAGTTGAAATATGAACAATATAATAACCATAAAAGTCGAATATTGGCTGCGAACCGGATCAAACATTTTTATGAGACCATTTAAATATACAATGATAATGAAAAACATACCATCCTGTACCTGCAACAAGGACCGCATTTAGATATGAAGTGTTTTTCAATAATTCCGACCCATACAGGAATTGTTATTGCTTTACAATGGTCCCACTGCGGCCTGTAAATTGAACAATTATTTATTTGCCCGATATTATTAATCAAAGAACGGGCAGGTTACCAATTAAGCCAATGGTTGTTTGGGATACTTGTTACGTTCCAATCTTTCCCACACTTTTGATTACTTGTTTCTGTTAAAATGTATTTTTTTTTATTTCAAATAAAATGTAAAATGTCTAATTTTCTGATCGTGCGAATTGTGGGCGTGGCTTCTGTCAATGTTCCGTCAGCAAGAACGCAACGAAGAAACCCGTCAACTTCATTCTGTCGCTTATGACAGAATGACATTCCATTTTCTCTTCAATACTTGCTTCAGAAGAGCCAACTTAAGACTTGCATTTTGCTTTTGCCATTCAACCTAGAGATAGCGAATTTTAAAGAATATCATGGAAGAAGGGACAAAACTCAATATCAAACTTGAGAAATATGTGGTTCTTCAAGGTAAGCTATCAGTGTACCACACTGAAGGGTTCCTGGGTGAGGGCTCCTATGGGAAAGTGGTCAAGTGCACCAAGCTTGACAATGAAGAGCTTGTAGCTGTGAAGGTTTTGCGCAAAGACTGCTTCAAAGAAGGAAAAAAAGAGGCAAAAATACTGAGGAAAATCCTGCAACTCGACCCTGAGAAAAACAACTTGCTGAAGTTCATTGAAAGCTTCAAATATAAAGGCTACTTCTGTTTGGCCTTTGAAATTCTGGATGTGAGTGTCTTTGACTTTATAAAGAGCAGAGATTTTGTACCGCTCAGTCTTCCTGAAATCAGAGTAATTGCTCAACAGTTGCTTGTAGCTTTGAATGCTTTGAAAAGCGCCGGTCTGGTTCATGCTGACATTAAGCCAGACAACATCATGTTTGTCAACCATAGGTCACAGCCTTTGAAAGTGAAGTTGATTGACTTTGGGTTGGCTGTGAAAGCGTCCAAACTGTGGTTTGTGGGCACTGTTCAAGCCATCGGTTACCGGGCCCCTGAAGTCATCTTAGGTCTAAAAATGAATGAAAGTGTCGACATGTGGTCTCTGGGTTGCAGTTTGGCCTACATGTACCTGGGTTACAACCTCTATCCTACACACTGCGTATATGAGGTCATTAGGGCTATCGTCCACATTCATGGTCAACCCCCAGATGATGTGTTGAAAGATGGCATGGATGTGCAACACTTCTTCACTAAACTCACTGACTCTTCTCACTGTACGTTCAGACTCAATACGCCAGCTGAATATACAAATGCAACAGGGTATGGAACGCAATTTAAAAGTGGCATTTACAACCGCATATCCGGCCTCGATGACCTGCTCAAGACTCGCCCAAGGCCGATAGACCCAATGGAGCGTGAAGATTCCCTTGGATTTATTAGCCTGCTAAAACAAATACTGTTGGTAGATCCAGATGCCCGGATCACCCCAGGAGAGGCTCTCGGTCATTGTTTCATAACTATGAAAAGTTTCTCAGGTGGGAGAAATAACTCCAGTGAAGCATCAACTTCGAAAATGGTGACTGACTGCAAAATTCACGAGTTTGCAGTAGACCATTATGTCATGTCAAGTGAAGAAGCTGGAAGAACAATGGAAGATGCAGCCGAAAGACTGCCAGGTGAGGCTAGAGATTCTGTCCTCATAATTCATACAAAAATCCCATCATCAAACATTGCAACCACTTTTACAAACCCTCTTTTTTCAGATAAAGAACAGCCAAGAAGGGCCTTAATGAAAGTATCATCCTGTTTAAAAGCTCAGCAAGAAGGTGTGGACCAGACAGACACTGCAGCCGATGGAAGAAACAAAGAACCCTCAGGTGAAGCTCACACTAACTCGTTAGCACTTAAAACTGAAGATGCACCGATCCAATTTTTCACTTCTGATACCAATACAGATATTGGAGGTGTATTGAATACTGATCTAATACAGTAATCAGTGCAGAATTGACTCTAAACATTTTTTTAGAGTCAGACAAATGTACTGAATTACAAATTTATTTGATAACTCGGCACCAGTACAGCATACTTAAATACACATAGATTCATAATGACAAAACTGTAGGTTGACTGCCTTGGGCAAATGTGTAGAAATAAGCTGCGACAAACCTTCTTCCAAATGGTTTAGAAAATGCAATTAGAAATTCTAAGTATAATGTAAAATAAGTAATAAAGCATGGTGTCGCTCAGAGCACAACACGTAGAATTAGACTGAATAGATAAGCCTCCCGCCCCTCCTTCTTCACATCAGACAAAACTGGTGTCAATCAAGTTGACTACGTTTGTGCTGGTTAGTACAGTAAAAAAAATGTTTGTGCTGCTTTGGCTTTGAAGTTATTAATGGAAGTTTAAAGGTCATAAGGTCAACCAACCCTCCCACTTTTATGAAATCAAAATGACCTTTAAACTTTCATTAATACCTTCAAAGCCAAAGCAGCACAAACAAGAATATTTGCTGCACAAATCAGCACAAACACACCTGAGTTGATTGACACCAATTTGAAGAAGGTTGAGGGGGCTGGTTGACCTTTTATGACTTCTGGGAAAATGTCTTAATATCTTTAAAATGATAGCGGCACAAACGGAAATTTTTGCTGCACAAACATAATACAAACATTTGACACCAATTTTGTCTGATTTGAAGAAGGAAGAGGGGGAGGGGAGCAGCTTCACTTAGGAGGCACATGGTCATGATACAGAATCTAGAAGTGTTTTTTCAATATCGGGAAAAAACACTTTTTTCCCGATATTGGAAAATCGGAAAAAAAATTTGGAAAATCGGGAATATCGATTATAATACAGATATTATATATAATATCTGTATAATAATACAGATATTATTATTGGGTCGGTGCATCTCTACCTAAAACCGTTGAGAATATATATATATATCTCAAATACTAAAAATTATTTCCAGTACAGATGATAAACCTTTTTCCAGATAAGGAGCAGATGGGGAAGACCATCATCAAAGTAAGGCCTTATATTTTTGCTTACCAAGAATCAGCTGAAACTATCGTCAAAACGTCAGGCAAGAGTAAATTTATACCCCCAGGTAAGACCTTGTCTCCAAAACCCTGGAGTACGTTTTTTTCTTTTGCTTCAAGTTTTAAAGCAACTTCTTGCATTTCATTTGACCCAGCCTTTGGATACAGAAGTGGGCAGAAGGGGTCTGAGTCAAAAGCCTCTGGAAAACCTCTGAAAGATATAGAGTGGAAAGAAAGGACCATTATCAAAGTAAAGCCATATTCTTCTGCTGATCAAGGCGGAAAAGACAGAGCTGACAAGAAAGATGTTTCGTCAGAAAAAGCCGGGTCCACTGATACTAAAACTCCCAAGAAATGCTCTGCTGCAGAGAGAAAAGGCATTTTCTGTATAAACCGGAACCCTTCTGATTTTGTGGAAGTTAAAGCTCGGAAGACATCAGCAATGAAGACCCGGAACTTCTTCTCTTGGCTGATCAAATTCATCTCATGCAACAGAAAATGTGACTGAAACAGTGCACAGAACTCCACAGCCTCCACATACAGGACACTGGGCGTTGTCTAAAGACTCCAAAGATCAAGAATTGTGTATCTCTGTGCATAATAAAACCTTTTAATTCCATTAAAAATTGATACAAAGATGTTGTCTGTGTGTGTTACGTTTATCACAGATGGTACATAAGTAAAGGTTGAATATATTGTGTCTTTTCAAAAGTGAATACAAATAGTAGTGTGAATTTCTGACCATGTAATAGAGGTGTGCACTACTGCATATGTTGGTATTGATCTAATACCAACACCAAAAAGTTTTAACATATCATTAAACCTCTGTCCCCTGTTTTTGTGTTTTTTTCCTATGAATTATTTTAGTTCAAACATAAGACAGAATTTTTAAAAAATGTATAGGTTCCTGGGGTTCATTATTTTTCCTAAGATACTCTTGGTTAATTATAGCAAATGCTTGGCACAACTAGATGCTATTACTTGGTTGGTTTGGATATATTTTTCTTCTAAATAAAATAAATTATGGTTTCATATGTGTAAGTGAAAATCTTAATATTTTTTCAAGTTGCATCTGATCAATGAAAGCTGGAACATAAATCAATCCTCTGGTTTACAACTTTTTAATTCTCTTCGTGTTGCCACTCTAATATTTTTTATTTGTGTTGTTTTTATTTGTTTTTATCACATGAAGCACTTTGAAGTGCCTCGTTGCTGAAATATGATGTACACAAAAAACTGACTTGACATTTATATTTAACTGAATTTACTGCCTGATTGTCTAATGGTATGCCTCCCTCTTGTGTCTAGTTTTGGAAACTGCAACAATACATTGTGTTGGTCGAGTTGTTTTAGTTCAATCTTCTCACTGTCTTGTACTCTTTGCTGGTAATCGGTGTGATTGTCACATTGTTTTACCGTGCAATCACAATAAGGCAAAAACACAAAAGATGAGGATATTTTAAAAGTGTCTCATCAAAACATGAACGTTTTTATTTTCCATCTTTTGCATTTTCCACGCATGCTGTAAATTATGTACAACTTGATCACCACTTGTTGAACCAAATGTATTGT
This sequence comes from Poecilia formosa, assembly GCF_000485575.1. Lineage (NCBI taxonomy): Eukaryota > Metazoa > Chordata > Actinopteri > Cyprinodontiformes > Poeciliidae > Poecilia > Poecilia formosa. The sequence goes on along the minus strand of NW_006800027.1, from coordinate 184,507 downwards.
TGTCCATGAAACAATGCTGGCATGCACCCTGTCTGCCTAACTGAGCTAAAAAAAAACATAAATTCATGTTTATGGGCTCAGTAACAGACTATCGGATTATTTGTGTGTGTATTACTGAAGGTGGATTGTGCATTTTTCATTAATGTAATTAGGAAAATAAATCAATTGTAAGTGACATTATCTTCCTTGGAACAGAAGCACATAAAGTGCAAGATGCCTTAGGTTATAGGTGAGGCAATATGTAGTTTCTGTGGAAAGTTTTTCATGAGGGAAATCAAAGCAGTTCTACAGGAAATTGAGAAACAGGGCTCCATTTTTGCTTTGCAGCCATCAGGCCGAAACGACCGTCAGAAAAAATAAAATAAAAAGTAGAGTCGCCTTCATATGGTAACAGAGACATTTCACTACGAAGACTGTGGATGATGAGAATCTCCAGGGACTGAACTGCGTCTTGACCACTCCTTACTACTTCAATCAAAGGAAAGAATTACTCGTAAATTAAGCCGAGCCCTTTGAGTTTACAGCATTAAATGTGTGTTGGTACATACCTGTAAGGCCTGAGTGAGTGAAGGGGCAGTGTGATTGGTTTTGAATCACACCAATAAACACCCTGAGGGTCCTGCAATGACAACTTATTTGGAGCCTTTACAGCTGCCGGCCTTTCTAATTAATCACAGTGTTTTGTATTGAGTAGAGGAGGGGAGGTTTTGGTGAGAGAGAAATGGGAGCGAGCCGGCATCCATCCCTCCAGACTGCTAAACACTGTGAACTCAGTGAACCAATACTGCAGGAGCTACAGAAGAGAGGGTTGTGCAAATGTGTATGCAGCTACCAATTATTACTTTCAATATTTCTGCTGCTGTCGCCTTGACTTCCACAGTATTACTTTTATGGCTATTTCTTTTTACCTAGTGCAACTTTTCGAGAATCTTCACTGACTCTTTTATTGCCATTGGTACTTCAATAGAGAGAGACATGGCAGAGCTCTTCAAAGGACATTCAAAAATATTTATTTACAATCTGTTTTTCACATAGAGTAAGTGGTTGCATGGAGGCAGAATCAAAGCAAAAGAAACTAAGTGAACTAAAAGTGTTAAATCCTTAATTATCTTGTGAATCTTTTGGGGTTTTAAGCAAATATACATGTTGATGAAAACAGAAAAGAATACAGACAATATGTTTGCGTGATATTGTTTCTAATGAATAAATGTGAGCGTTTGACATCCAAGATTTTTCCTAATACTTGGTATAGAAAGTAATACAGACATTTTTGCTTATTCTTCTACAGACTGGAAGGAGAATATAAATTTCAAGTTCTGACAGATTCTAAATTGGGTTTAGGTCTGAACTTTGACTAGGTCATTTTGACAAATGGATCTAAATGATTCCGCTGTAGCTCTGATTATATGTTTCAAGGTTGAAGGTAACCCTCCACCCCAATTTAAAGTCTAGGACCATTAGAAATCCACTTAGTTTAGAAAAGCCACAAATATTAAAGTTTGTTTTTCAACAAAATTAGTGCTTTTCCAAAGGAACCTGGTGATCTCTGAGGCTCACGCGGATTTATTCTGTCAGATGTCCCACTTGTTGACGTCAAGCGACGAACACTGTTGTTGTTTGGATTAATGAAAACTGAAAATATTCAACGAGTCCTACAAAGAAATGCATTCAACTGTCTGGGAGCAAATTGAGTGTGTGATATATCTGCTAGGTTGCGTTGCCCTGCTCAACAGATTGTAACCAAAACATGATGGATGGGCTGTCAGCAAATTCCAATTTGCATCCCGTGATTGTAAAACCTAATTACTGCCTGGAGGAGAGGCAATGAGGAGCTGGAAATCTCCTGCCATAGCCAGTCATAACCAGTTCACGTGCAACCTTATGTGAGGTTTCCAGACACGTGTCCCACTGACGTCTGTCCCTCGCTGACACTCGGCAGTCAAAGCTTTCTGTGCTTAATGAGAGAAATTAGGGCAACCTGGTGCCTTTTCTTCTTTGTACGTCACTCTTGATACCCAAACCTCTCCATCTCACTGTCTGTTCGTACCTCCTACCTCTGCCTCTTTGCAAGTGCTCACTTTGTTCATGTCCCTTTGTAGTTGCAAAAGGGTGTTCAGCTGGCAGCTGGCCCCACAAGAAAAAAAGATCTCCTTCAGAGTCATCCCAGTGTCAAACAGGATGGCTTTTATTGACAGTAGTGGCGGTGATTTTGTTAGATGATAGGGGATGATTTTGGTACAAGTATTCTGACTGGGGAGAGTAAATGGCTCAAACGAAACTCCCTGCAGAGTGATAAAGGGCACTTTAGGATGAGGTCAAAGATATAATCAACACCAGAGTGACTGAATAAATTACTTTTCAAAAGCAGTCGTGTTACTTGAACTTTATATCATCTTGTATCACTACACAGATATATTTTCATGTTGTTTTTTTTGAGTGATTTTGTGTGACATCAAATGAAGTTAGATTTTCACAATTTTCTAAAAATCTAAAGATTGAGAGAAAATTGGTTCCCCTCCCTTTACTTTGTTATCCTAAAATAAAGTCTTGTGCAAGAAAAATGCCCTTGGAAGTCACTCACAGTGCCTATACAAAAAATAAATATATAAAAATACCCCTCAACTCATTGTGAGACATTTTGACGTCAACTGGCTCTTTAAAAGGGGTGAATATTTGTGTGATCAATTATTTTGTGTTACTTTTTTATCTCTAATATTCATTATTTTGGAGAAATCAGGTTTCACTTTGATATTAAAGATTTTTTTATTATTTTTCTGTAAAAAATCTCAAATGTTGCAATAAAAAGGGTAAAACATCCAAGGGGTTGAATACTTTTTAAAGGAATTGTAAACATTAGTTTAATCTCAGTGTAAATCAAGTTGTTCTGCGAAGGAAACAGCATCATGGAGGCCAAGGAGTCTGCAGACAGGTCAGGGAGAAGGTTGTAGATCTGAGTAAAGACAGATGAGATTATACAACAAAACCTCAAGCTTTGTATTAATCAGAGAGGCTCTGGAGGATCTGCACTGGTCCATGTCTCAGGTGGGAGAATTTACTGAGGGGATTATTAGTTGTGGACTCCATTTCTACTCCTCCTTTTTGGAGGACTGGCAAGATAAAAGCCATTAGAAGTCTTTTTGCGACAAGTCATGTAAGGACGCAAGTAGATAAATGTGTTAGGAGATGGAGATACATAAAATATAGAAGCTGGCCGCAGCAAATGGGAAGATGAATAGAGTTAAATAGAGGGCAATCCTAGAAGAAAATATGCTGGAGGCTGCAAAAGCCTTGAGACTGCATGGAGGTTTATGTTCTCACAGGAACATAAACCTCTGTAATTGCAGTGAAATGTGGTTCAATAAAATATTGACTCGTGTGGATGAGTTCAAATGCATGTTACAATTTTGAGATGGCGCTTGAGTGTTAAAAAACTTTCAAAATAATCGAACATTTTTGTTAAACTCACAGTCATGTTCTTTGTGTTGACCTGTCCCATAAAAGCTGAATGAAGGGGTGCGAGTACTTTCCTGCATTTTGCTGCAGATGAGGAACTTCATTTACTGCTTTAAATAATGAATACCCAGTTTTGTGATTTAAGAGGCAAGGAGAGGAACTGTGGAGTATAATAAAATCTACTCTAAAGCTCAGCATCACCCTAAATCCATTTTTGTGTTATCAATTTGATCTTCATGTATATTTCATGAGCAATTTCCATCTGCAAGAGCTCTTAAGGTGTGCTTTGCCATTTCTTTTCCAAGCATGCTCATCTGATACAGTCAGAGAAACACTTGTTAGACGCTGTGTTGAGCCAGCAGGTAATTCTTACAGTGAGAAAATCACCCCAGCAACAATGACAGCAAGATGATCAGGAAATAGGATTTTATTCCCCATGGAAATTATACACTGACATCCAAGTGGCATCAATCTCTTTATGAACTCCTTTCCAATTATCATCCTTCTGCATGTATGCTTTAGGTCGCCTGTTTGCTTCCACCAGCAATCTGCGAGTCTCTTTTGCTCAGCCGTCCTGTTCATCAAGCTTTGCAATTAAATTTGCAATATTTAATCAGAGTTTTTCACGACATTAAATTACAACGAGTCAACACTGCCGGCGCGTCCCGACCAAAAACACTTTCATCGGTTGCAAATTCAATGAGATCTGATTGAATTACAAAGCATGAGGGGGGGAGAAGCTCAAAAAGCCTGGTCATCGGGTTTAAAAAATAAAAAATAAAAGAGGCTGAAGCCGATCAGCAAAATCTTGTTGCCTGGTGTTGTTTCCAAGCTTCATCACATTTGCAGTTTGTCTCTGAGCGTCTCGGAGTTTGATGAATGGCTGTCGCGGCCGTGTGTTCTCGCATTCTGATTTACCGCTTGAATTATGATTAAAGGGGGGAGATGTTTGAAAGTCGCTGCAGGATGAGAAGCCAAACTTTAAAACGTAAAGAGGGAGGAATTAAAGGTGAAAAGCGGGTGTGCAGGGGTGATGCGGCCCCTGTTCGCTGGGCCTTTTATGTTTTACAATAAAGAGAACAATGATGGATCACAGTAAAGAGGAGGGGAATGGATGGTGTGTCAACATCCAGTAGTTCCCGTCACTTCATAACTCCCTCAGGAAGGCCTGGATGCTTCTGTGGCCATGAATCACAGCTTTACTGTTAGACCGCCGGACTCACTCAATAAACCTTGACTTGATTGTTTTGAACCGACAGGCAGAAGGGTTACAGCAGACCTGTGTCTTTTGTGTGGATTCGAAAAAGATTATTTTGTTGTAGTTTGTAGAGTAAAATACATATATTTACATACACTGTAAGTAGACATGTTTTCCACTGTCTCAGATTAAAATCTTCCAAAGTATTTCCACGTAATAATCTTTCCCCTTGATACCAAAAACATGGCACTCCCACCTCTTTACTTCACAGTTGGGATGAGGTTATCAGGTTTACAAGCTCTTCCCTTTATCCCCGCAAATGTCATGACGGTCATTATAGGCAAATTAAGTCTTTTTTCTCATGAAAATGTAAACTGTATTCTGGCTTTTTATATCGTTTTAAGGATCAATGGCATCTTTATTGCTGAGTGGTATTTCAGCACATATTAGTACAGCATCTTCAGCAGGTTCTTTTGTTTCTTCTGATGCCCATATTTTGTTGTGAAATATAAAAATATGCTCTTAACTGGGACACACAGCCTATTTCCTTTCTGAATGATATGACGGTTGGACATGTTGGTTATGTTACACAGAATTGGTCAAACAATTGAACTTCCAGGTATCTGAAAAGTTCAATCAATAATGGATAAGACTTCTGAAGGTTCATAATTTTTCTCCTGGAAACTTGGCTGATTTGTTTTGCTTTGTCTATGATGTCAAACAAGAAAACAATGTGCGGGAGGGTTTAGGATATATCCAAGTGGTTGTCTTCAAATATAAAATCTCGAAACTTAATGACCAGAATCAGAAACATTATCACCTAGGCTTTTCAAAAGTGTTTTAAGGCATGGTAATTGTAATTAAACACATTAATAAAAAACATCTAAAAAAAAACCATGTCCCCAGCATTCTGCAAATAAAAATAATTTTAATCTTCTTAGCTGGACATTAATTCTTAATCTGATTTAATGCCAGAACAATTAAAAAAAAAAGATGGAGTTTCTTTTTATGCTGCATATCCATCTGTCTGGTTTCAACAGTGCTATATGACAAATAAATCAACCCACCAAGCTGCAGAGATCCATCGATTTCCAGTGTTTAAACAAATCCTTCATGATGCAAACAGGCTGTTCAGGTGCAAACGCTTATCATCATGTGTGTCATCTTCACAGGTGATCCTTTGTTTCTGCTTAGACTTGCAGTGTGTTTGATGCTCAGACCAGCTCGGATGAAGCGCCACTCCAACATCAAGGTGATGTGGTTTGGCCGGATGAAAGGAGAGGGAACTGTGTTGCTCGTAATACATTAAACAGGCCGGCTTTCACGGTCAAAAGCAGGGCAGCTGCAGCGGGGATCTGCGTTGCATGAAAAGGAGGATTAGCATGGATTCACGATTCTTCACAGCGGTAAAAACAGAGTCATATGAAACTTGACTATTAATGAGAGAGATGCACCAAGTTTGTTTGTAGACACAAAACATAAGTAACAGGAAAATCCTCCAGCGAGGGTAGTTTAACGAAACAAACACACCCAATTCTGCAGGTTTTATTTATTAATAGCTGGATTATAATCTACAGTAGCTTGACATGTCGCTAAACACATTGGAGGGGTCTGAGTTCCCTGAATGATGCCAGGGGCGATGCTTTATCTGGCTTTGACCCCTGGTGGTGTCTCCAGTTTCAAATTGGCCTCAGTAGAGGAGTCAGGTGAGGTGGGATTCAGCGACCACGGCTGCAGATGATTACATGGATAGATGAACATTATGCTAGAACTGGTAGACCACCAAGACCACCAAGTTGAATCTGAAAATGTCCCCCTGCAAAATAAGTGCATGAATTTCAATCCATAGATCTCCAAAACACAGTATTTGTGAATTATTACATTTTATTTTGGACATGACAATGAAAACATCTCTTTCAACTTTGGGAATGACAATGATGTACAACACATTATTCTGTCTTTCTATCAGCTCTGGAAGATCTCAAACATTTTTAAGCTATGTGAAACTTTTGTTTAAGTTACGTGGAAAAAACTAGATAAACAGAAGAAACAGCCAAATCTTTGACAGCTGGAGTAGCGATTTCTGTGTAGCATGCTAATGGCAACAATTGTTGCCATGCTTACTTTTACTTGCATGCAGGGATACAATTCTTATTATACGTCAGCAGAAGACCCTGTATAGACCATATGTACAAAAATAGTTTAGTTATGTTTGTTAATGTATTTTACTGACAAGTTTGCAACAGATTTACCTCCAGCAGTGCATGCAATAAGCAAAGAGGTCTGGTCATGTTACCATTCACTAGCTAAATTAAATTAATACTGCTTAGAGTAGACAACTTGTTATTTTATTTCTAAATTTAAACCAGCTGCCAAAAGCCAAAACATCACCTTTAGAGCTTCCTGAAGTAAAACAAAAATGTTTCGCAACAGTTGCTGCCAGTGGGATTAAATTGGTTTTCAGAGAGATCTACAATGATTTCTCTGAAAGAGGTTGACGTTGAGGGATACGTTTTGGCCTGGGAGTATTTAAAAGAATAATCTGAGTAAAAGTAACTAGTTTCTGTCTATCTCAGATCGTACATCAGGGATCTGACGGTTCAACCTATTCCCAACAGAGCACTTTGTTCTCAGGCTACAGGTTTACTGGTGATTTCAAAAGCTTCCAGAAGAAGAATGGGGGGGAGGAAGATCTTTCAGTCTTCAGTCTCCTTTCCTGTGGAACCAGCTTCCAGTTTTAGTCGATGAGGCAGACACCTCTACCTTTAAGACTAGCCATAAAACTTTACCTTTTGATAAAGCTTATAGTTAGAGTGGCTTAGGCTGCTACAAGCTAAGGTATCTTGAGGACATCCTGGAACCAATAATGGGAACATTAAAACAATCTCTAACAGTTTGGTTTTGTCTGTAAGGGCCCTTCAATTGAGAATAACACGACTCCTTCCTGTTCTCTGAGATAATCACTTGCTTTATTTCTTTCCCCAGTGAATTGTTCACGAAGCTGCCTGGAACGATACAGCATGTTTTGCCTGAGTCACTTCCTCGCTGAAAGCAGAATGAACCTCTCTGAAGAGAAACATTACCCCAGATTGTCATTTTGTCGCCCTCATGGCGTAATTTCCCACCTGCGGCAGACACAGTCAGAGGGAGGGCTCAGGTGTGACATGCAGTGACTGTAATTTTGCAGATTACTGATGTGGATGATGTGCAAGGAACTGTCTCAGAAATCTGTTTCAATATTTCGGCAACTTTCAGTAGGAAAGGAAGCGTGAGTCACGTTATTGCAGGTTGGAACCGCTCCGTTTTTTTTTTTTGCATCTTATTTGATTTATAGTCGTCATTCTTTTTTTATATCAAACTCAAGGTCTGCACGCACACACACACACACAAAAAAAATCTTACGGTTATTGCTCAATAAGGAAGATTACTTGAGTATTTCAGAGAGTGAGCCTGGAGCAATCGCAGGCACGGACACCTACTGTACATCACAGACAAAATGTAATACAGTGCTTCGACATCGCCGCAATAAAGACAGCCTCTGAGAAGAAAATAATATAAAAAGAAAACATCCACAGATGCTCATAAGCTGCTCAAGATGAAATCCAAACAGAAACAGTTTTGCTGTATTTAAAACTGAATGTTCTAACATTTACTTTTTTTATGACTGTCCTTGATACTCCATTAGCTGATTGTGGATCAAAGCTTTTTTTCTTTTTGAGGTGAGGCATTATTGAGGTTAAGTGGATGTGTTTGTTCACTTTATACAAACCTGCCAACCTCCTCCTCTGAGTGCCATCCTGTAGTAAAAACTGCAAAAAGCAAATGACTTTGCTCAGCATGTGAATAATGTTCATCAACGCTTTAATTGAATCACTAAATCACGACAGAAATCTCCCCTGTTAGACCTCACCATCTGTTCCTGGTGGTAAAAGTTCACTGTAAAACTTCCATTAAGTCCATTTCTGAGTAGAACGTAGCAGCTGTGACATTTGCTCAGTCCTCTGTTTTATCAGTGGCATCATTTCGTCTGAATTTGCCATTATCCACTTTATCATTTCTGTCAGAACCTCTGAGGACGTCAGCATTAGGCATTAGGTGGAAAGCTTATTCTGGGCCTTAAATCAGAGTGGTTGTCTCATTAAAATTTCACTCTCATTTTTTCCATCTCAAACTGCTTAAGTTATACATTTTTGGGGACTTTTTAAAAATGTTTTATTATTATTATTTTAAAAGCCAGCATGTGCAAGGGGAGCATTTATGTCTCTGATGGAACTGAAAACCAAAAGTCTTTTCTCCACAAGTGCAGATGGTTTTTGTTTCTTTCAAGGACTCGTTTTGGGAAAAAAATATTAACAACCAGATGGCTGACAAGAATTCAATCAAAGCTCAGCCTGAAGAACACAATCACGAAACAGATAGTAAACAAAACTCTGAATGTGGAGACAGATTTTTTCCTTGTGATTGCATATCTTTTCCCCCTTTCACTTCTATTAATTTAAAAGTTTCACAAAAACTTGCCAGAATATTAGAAATTAAGTTTACTTTTTCAGTTTCTAGCATAAAAAAGCAACAGAAATCAATCACACAGCTGACACAGTTTTAGAAAAATTTTGTATTTCTGAGAAAACAGTATTTCTGTGTGGAAGTAAAGTGCAATTTTACTTTCCATTGATCTGTGTTGCACCAATGGGTCAAGGTGTGAGACATGTGCTACATTCTGGACAGGACAGAGCATTTTTATCCCAGGGTAAAACATCAGTGCACCAGAACAACAGCAACTAAGAACACACACGCTCACACACACCTTGGGTTGGGCTGCTGGAGTACATGGGAACAGATGCAAACTCTGTGCACGGAGAAAATGGCTGGAAAAATGCATGTTGTCAGGAGTTTGCATGTTCTCTCTGTGCATGTGTAGACACTCAATGTCGTCTAAAGTCATGCATTTTAGGTTACCCAGCTTAATAAGAATGATTCTGATGTGGAATGAGCAGATGAGAACAATGCATGGAGGATCTGCATTTTAGGCTCGTGCTCAGCTTAAATATATCCATATAATTATTACTTCACTGAAATATTAACAGCCTTTGATTTGGATAATAACAAACAAACAGCAAACTGGTCCACTGGTCTTTCCATGAGCCTGAGGTGTACAGGAATTGATGAATTAAGAAACATTTGCTCGTGCGCTCACGCACGTGCACTCTCGTACATGCAATCAGCAGCAAACCCCATCACAGTGCGATCAGGCAGCCCCATCAATCTTTATTACTGCATCTCCACGCCAGACATGAAGCGCAGACACACACATGAAGCCACATATCTTTCCTCAATTTTTTTCCACCTCCCCCTCTCATTCTCTCTTTTCTCCTTGTTTTTCTCCTTACAGAGAAGCAAGAGCCTCTCCTGGTTTGGAGTCGACAGGACATTTATCAGATGAACCCATTTTATATTACCTTGAGATGAAAAGCACAGTGACCTCAGCTCATATAATCTACAATAATGTGGGTTTATTGAAAAAAAAAGGGGGTTGTGAAAGGTTGTCTCTCTGAAACAGACAAATGTTCTTTTATTTTACTGCTGGCGTTTTGTGCATAATGTTCGAAAATAGCAGAATTTCTTCCGTTGCAAGAGGTGTTAATTGGTTTATCCTGAGATCTGTGATTAACAACTGGCTGGCTGTGAATATGGTAATAAGAGAGGCTGACTCTGCCTGTGGATGTTGTTTGAAAGGTGAAAAAAAATGTGTTGCTGCTTCAATTTAAATCTAATATGATTTTTGCCGAGCACAGTGCTGTTTGTGTGTGCGTCACCTGATGAAGATGATTTTCTCCTTTTGCGCTCGGCTGAGTCAACACTGTCCAAATAATTACATTTATCACTGACAAAAACGCCTGCTCTTGTTTCTAATCATCATAGTTACCTTTCCTGAAACTGATTGTAAATTGGAGAAGTAATGGACTTATGACGTGAGTATTTGGGTTTTTGTTTCAAAAGGACGGCAAGTTCCTACCATATAGTTAAAGAAAAAATAAAGTTTATGTCTAAATCTGCTGAGTATTTGGGTTTTTGTTTCAAAAGGACGGCAAGTTCCTACCATATAGTTAAAGAAAAAATAAAGTTTATGTCTAAATCTGCCAGCTCTTTTCAAACTTTTAATAATAAAAAACGGTGCAGGGGACAACGAAAGCATTCAAGAGGGCAGCCATGAAGTTTAACTTGGACCCAAGCATTCAAATGGACAAGAGGCAGTTCTCTGATTATTATTGGATTTGGCAAACTGACTAAAAGCAGTAGGAGTTTAAACTGATTTAATGTCTTGACGTGAGAAATAAATGGATTGTGTGTCTTTTTCAAACAGTAAATGTAAATATCTGGCTTCAGCTGTAAGCGACATGAATCAAAAGTAATAAAAAAAACACTATTAGCCATAATTGTCTGCCTACTTTATGACTGCGTGTGATTAAAAAAAAAAAAACATCTTCTATGCTAATTGTAGAATAGCTTATTGAACTGAGACACAAAGACACATTTCACCAACAGCTCAACCTTTAGACAAATTTGTATTTATTCCTTTATTCAAAAAATTTGAGGCAATAATTCACTTCATACTCTATACAGCACAGTAATACATTTTGATACATTCATGAGGCTGAAAAAAATGTTTAATTATGCAAGCCTGTACAGTCACATAAAACAGTTTTAAATACTGCCATGGAGAGAAATAAAAAGAAAGTACTTCTGTAGAAAATCACAATCCCATAAAACACTGAACTGAAATGCAACAAGCTTCATTTGCACATTCAGGTATATATAACAATGACAGTGTGCTGTGTGTATTCATCTTCGTCTTATATTAAATACGTCATAGGTTTTATATGTTACTAGTTCTATGGCACAAACTGATTTAAAGCTTCAGTCTAAGACAAGCTTTATTTGTGCGTACACTTGTTCACCCACGCACACAGTCACTCACTCTGAGGAGCTGAGCTAGAAGAGAGAGAAAGAGAGGAAACTGAGGATGTGTAGGAGAGAAAATACAATTTACCCCTCTCATTGATCTATGCTTGGTTATCTTCTTAATATCAGGCTCCAGAAAATATAAAGCCCCTGTTTTTTCCCCCTCATACTGGGAAATATTTCTTGGCAATGACCTCCCCTCCCACACTTGTTCCCATCCTCTATGAGAGACCTCGCCTTGCAGAGTGGAGATGACTGCTGGATGTTACACTTAACCACTGTTTTGGTTTCCCAGCATGTCTGCCTCCAGCATGGCATTAAGGTGCGAGTCCCTCACAAATGTCACATTAACATGAGAGAAAAGCTGGACGCGGAAATGAATGTCAGCGCAACGCCGATCTGGCACCAGCTCCTCAGGGCCGAGGCAGAAACAATGTTTCCGCAATTTTACCTTCCTAATGACCGCAACCTGCTCATTTAGCAGTATTGATTAAAATAAAGCACATATTTTAGCTCCATTACATTCAGTGCCGGGGAAGAGTGGGGGGTAGTTAAGGAGCTCACTGAGTGATTATTGGTTATTGACCCGCTGGTCATTCATCTCCATTAAATAATGCACAACATCCACTGGCTTCCCCTCATGGTCTTCAATAATGGGCATCAATTTTCTGATGACAAAACATGGAGTAAAATCATTAGTGCGCCCATAGCATGAAAGACTCCGAGGTAATCAGTGAAGGAGTAAAAGAGGACACTTGAGAAATTAACTTTGAGCGAGGGCTTTAAGGCGTAACGTGCAGGAAAAAGAGGAATGAGATGGAGGAGGTGAGAAACAGATGGCAATCGCCAATCATTCATTCAGTTCGCAGTTGTGGAGAAAATCAATTAGTGAAGCACAAAAAAGTGGGAAATTTGCAGAAGACAAGCCCGTTTTAGGCTTGTGAGCAGCAGAAAGCGGGATATTGGAGGTTTTTCAAAATTAGGTAAATAAGAAAATCGGTTCCTGCAAGGGAATAGTTGCTAACTACGTCTCATTTCAATCTAAAGGTGAATATAAATATTTCCTCTGTAATAACAACTTTCATTTTTTAATAGCCTTTGCAGTAAAACTGCTAAGGAAGGATTTTCAAATCAGTTTCAATGCAAAAATATCTTTAGACACAATGTTGGCAACCTGTTCTATATATATATACATCTATACCTATTATCATGGACCTCTTGACTAATTACTTCAGTCTATATATATATTAATCATTTAAGATGTTTTATCTTATGTTAGATTGATATACAAATTCTTGTTTCTCCTTTTTTAAATTTAATATGTGAAAATGTCCTTATTTTTTATTTTGATGTATAGAGACTATATTCTCATTAAAAGGAATATGCTTAAATACTGTAGTAAAGCCTTACAAATCCTAATTCTCGGATCAGTTTAATTATAAACATTTCAATAAGAATGTATTTCTCTGCATTTCACTAATAGAGGTTATTAGGAACGTTCCTGTCAGGAACATTTGACGACCTCAGACGTTTAAGATTAGACATTTGCTAATACTGTTAGTCCCGTTCAAGTGTGTGTTAATGAGATTAACTTAATGCTTTCTTTAAGCTTGACAATTAACTAACTATAAAGTGCAGATAATACCAAAACTTCATCGGTATTATATGGTCGACATCAGCCCTGTGATTGTGCAAACTTCAATTACTCACCATTGATTCTCAGGTCTCTAGTAGATTTTTTCTGTACAGTAACCAATATTTGTCCTAACTGCTGTTTCTCCAGGGTTTTTTTTTTATATATATATTTTTCTCCAATATTAAAAGTTTAAGCTATGATACTGTCCTGACGATGCATCAGGAGCATAGCTTTATCATTTGTTTGGAACGAATCTCTTCTGTTTTTGTGCAGCACCATTAGGCTGCTAAGCTAATGTCGGCGTGATTGCTATCTGTTTTGATTGCTGGTAATTTTGTTTGTAGCACTTCAGTTTGGTTACATTAATTGTGTGAGAAGACTTACAGAGAAGACTTACATTTCTCCTATTTCATACATAAACTTAGCGCTTAGCTTGCAACATTGTAAAATATAATTTAGTACATCTTTTGGATGTTAACATTTTCTCAGGCAGCTGAGCCAACATAGTTAAGTCAGTATTTTGGACACAGATGTATTGAAACTAAATCCAAACCTGAGATCTGATTGTTCCCACAGGTTACGCTATAATACTATGTACACCGCTAAGTAGGACGGCAAAAAAAAAATCTTAAATCCAGCAGCTTTTTTATTATTTTGTACATACTGCATGTTGAGTTTTGGGCTTGTGACAAAGAGAAGTTGTAATTTAACCAACACAGCTGATTTTTAGCTCAGAAAATCAGACTTTCAATCACAGACAAAGGTATCATCATGTGTTTCTCTTAAATCTTTTATAAACATAGTGCAGTCCAACCTCTACTGGCAATCATTATGGTACTTGAATTGAAACAAATGCAAGATAATAGTAAAATTTAAAAAAAAAAAATTACCGTGACTGATTTAGGTCTAAAGTAATCTTTTAAATTCAAAGAATTACTGTCCAGTAGTGACATTACCATTTTGGATGGGAAGGAGGCATTGGAGCACAATTCTAAAGACAGATTAATTATGTAATTGTATTCAGTAAATTTTTCTATTGTTTACTAAAAAGTGTATTCATTATTTTTACATGCTATTTTGAATAAAATGTAAAGTAACACTGGTATTTTTTTCAAAGTCTATACAGCAGGGATCAAGATAAGGGTGTAAAGTTTTTCATAAATAAATAAATACATAAAAAATTATGTTATTTAGTTTTTGCTAGTGTATACACTGTTGATCAAACAAAGCATTTCCAACTGTTAAAAATCTTCATACTACGGTAGTTACTATGCAAACGGTCATATTTTATTCATCGTTATGTTACTCGATTTGAAAGTCAAAATTAATCATTTGCCACAATCATTTACTCCGGCAGTGAAGCTGACCTGGTAAAAGATTACTTTTTTCCACTCCATCCCATCTCTCCTACACACAGGATTCTAGCTTTCAAATATCTGCAGAAGTGTAGGGAATTTGATTTTCATTTAAAAAAAAAGGAAAAAAAGAGAAAATAGTCTGAACATTTGTTTCAATTTTAAGACTTCAATCTCGATTCAGTGGCCTACAAATTCCATCCGTCCGTCCGTCCATCCATCCATCCATCCATCCATCCATCCATCCATCCATCCATCCATCTATCCATCCATCCGTTGCTCTATCTTCCATTTTTAGATAACTCTTGTATCTATACTTATGAGTGGAGAAATATGTAGGAACCCTTTAGAAGGTCTTGTTTAAAGAGTACAAACAAAAACGAAGTAACGCTTCTTGAAGTGTCTCAGACATCGAAGCGCTAAACAGGAGTTTATTTGTCTCCTAAATATGCTCAGATCAGCTACAGGCTCAGAAAAAGCTTAATGTGTCTGATCCCTTTAGACATGTTTTAGTAGAACTCTGCCTTTCAGCAGAGCTTCATTAGATAGATGATCCCTAATAATGTGCAATGGAGGGTTAAAGGATGAACGTGCACTGATCTCAGTCTGCTGTCTTTGGGCCATACAGCAAAAAAAAGAAAAAAAGAAAAGAAATGGGAATGTCTTTATTTAAATGTGTTCTTTCAACAAACCAACAATGGCATGCAGTTAATGTGGTTATGGTTTGCTGTAAAATGTGTAGAGCAAGTAGCAGAATGACGAGACCTCAAATGCGTCACTTTGGCCCTGAGACCGGATTCAGCGTGGCATAATGGGACAGAAAGCTTTAGATGGGGGAAAACAAACCAACAGGAAGGGAGAGCAGAATATCTAGTCCTCTCTACCTCTCTCTGTCTTGGTCTCCTGGAAAGATAAAGGGTTAAAGACATCTTAATTTGCTTTCATTAAATGCATCTGGATGATGGCTAACAGTAAGTCATCAAGGACCATTAATAGTTAATAGAGGACTATCTCCTGGTTGCAGAAATTTCCTCATTCTAATAATGGAAAAGGTGATAACTAGTTTAAAAATACCTCAGTGCTACACTGACACCAAGTCACATTTCTTTTCTTGTGTTTTTGCAAAGCTACAGTAACAGTCATCTCTACCATGAGTAAATATTTCACCAACAAACAGAGGAATGAAAACTCCTTCGTCCAGTGATGGTCAGGGTTGAGTTCTGACGTGAGCGTTGACGTGTAGGCGAACTATGAGCACAGCACAGTCAGGAGAAGAGTCAGAACGTGTTGTTCATTTCGTAAGAGCCCTGTTTAAAATGCATTTGAGACTCCTCTGCATATTAAAATGGAAATGACAGAGCTGTTTTACATTTCTGGACAGAGACAGTCACGACCGTGGGCAGTGGGCAGTCTGTCTGCGTTGTGCCTGAGTGAATCACCCCCACAGGTGAGATGTGCAGGGGTCAGACCGGCAACAATTTCCCCAACAGATAAAAGACTCATCTGTTAAAAGCTCTTCCTCATTTTCTGCCATGAACACGAAGGACCATCCATGACCAAAACATATTTGATGATTCACCAAGGACTCATCGTCATCTTGTTTTGTTATTTTATGTTTTGCAAATGGCGGCTCATTTTCACGGGTCGATGGTGGTGATATGCTTTCATCTGTCCTAAAGTTTAATCCTCAGCAGATGTGTTTTTTGCACGAAGGGACCAAACAGCATCTGACTGATGCTGTTTGCTGCTTTATGATAACTTTGTTGATCACAAGAGGCTTTGAAATTTTGCACCATGCATCTGATGTGTGCATTGCACCTGTTGAGCCATCTATTTTATTATCGCTAACAGGATAAACTTGTGTGACCTCAACGAGTCCCATGTGGCCACAGTTTGCCTGAAAGATTCAAGGGACCACTGCTGGTAGGTGTGGACTCAAGAGGAGATGCAGATGGGCTTTCCATTTTTGTCGTACTGGTACACCAACATCTTGATGCAGTGAGAGTTGGCCGGCGAAATCCAAGGGCTGCTTGTGATGGAGAAGTTGTGACTGGCGTAAAATGGCTTCGGCTGCTTCCGGCAGTGGATGAGGGCTCGGAGCATGTTGGTCGCCATGGCCCGGAAACGCTTGCTGATGAAGCAGTAGAGGAAGAAGTTGACGCCAGTGTTGAGCAACGCAAGCATGTTCGCCACGTCGGTGAGCACGTGGAGCAGGCGGCCGGCGCTTTGTGAGGTGGGTGGCGGAGAGTAGAAGTGGTAGAGGATCAAGACGGTGCGCGGAGCCCACAGAACTGCAAAAACAGAGGTGATGGCGAGGAGAATGGCGGTGGTCTTGCCGGTGGAATAGCCACGCAACCTGAAGCAGTTGCGGCGCTTTCGCAACTTCCGCACGATGCCGGTGTTGAGGGAGAAGAAGACGGTGCAGGGAAGGAGGTAGACGGTGGCGCAGTGAGCCCAAACTAGGACGTGCTCGGCCACTGTTCTTCTGCTGCTTTCTCCTCCACCTCCTCCTCCTTCATCGCTTTTGCCCACCCCGGGTAGACTGTGCCAGAACTCAGGCCACCAGTAGTAGGGTGCGGCAGATAGCAAACAGCCGACGTACACCGCAAATATCACCTTGCGTGTTCGAGCGGGGTAGGACACCGTGTGGTAGCGAAGTGGGTGGCAAACAGCGATGTAGCGGTCGATGGTGAGAGGCACTGTTATCCAGATGGAGGTGTGGATTGAAGAGAACTCCAGAACCTGCACTGCGTTGTTTATGGATGGAGGGAGGAAGGAAGCCAAGATGAAATCCTCCAGGATGAAGTCAACAAACACAATGAGGAGCAGAACAAGGATGTCAGCAGCAGCCAGAGCCAGGAGATAGTTGTAGGAGGACT
Organism: Poecilia formosa; assembly: GCF_000485575.1. Classification (NCBI taxonomy): domain Eukaryota; kingdom Metazoa; phylum Chordata; class Actinopteri; order Cyprinodontiformes; family Poeciliidae; genus Poecilia; species Poecilia formosa. The sequence continues at coordinate 167,026 of NW_006800027.1, read as the reverse complement.
TCTGACGACGCAGCACCAGCTGGGACAGGATAACCACAGTCAGGATGTTAGCTGGGAGTGGTGAGCAAGAGGGTGATTGAAGGAATTGGGAAAATGGTGGTGAAGGTGGAAAAGAAATGGATATAGGGTTAGGGCAGGGAGGGAAACAGAGAGATTGATTGTTAGTGGACTCTGGTGATTGCAAACAGCCAGCAATATACAACACAGAAATGCAGGAGCAGCTAACGGCGACAGAAATGCTGCAGACACTGACACAAGTTGCACAGAACAAAAGCATGCGAGCAATTTTAATATGAACAAGATGAAAAAAAATATTCTGCCAAGCTAAAAGTATGCCAACCCTGTCTGTCTTGGTTCCTCCTATCTGATTCTTCGCTTCATTGACACCTGCTGGGTAATTCCAGGAGCAACTGCATCTCCCTTTGGCCAGATTGTTATCTCCAATCAGGAGTAAAGTCACAACACAGTGACAAGGGCAACATGCAGCCTCACAGTCTTGGCAGTACTGTCTGCCGTCCATTCGCCTGTGATTTAGCTTCTGAAATGAAGCTCAAAGTCAAGCCACCTCCCCCAGTCTGCCTCACCTTCGGATCGATGGTTTCACCCAGAAATAATCGTTAAACATTTTCACTGATGTTGACAAAGATCTTTGGCCAATTTGCATCTACCTTGCATTCGTAGGTCAGATGGTGTTGGTAAATTAAGGGTTTTTGAAAAAAAAAAAAAAATCAGAAAACACTCGGATAGCCTTACATTTTTCATAAAATAGGATGAAAAATATAATTGATAAGAGGAACACCTCCACATTTATTCACACTTATAATGGTTAAATCCCACACAGGTGTTATATTAGGTGAATGTCATTAGAGGACCTTTACTAAGTATTTTGAAAGCCACTCATTCCTTATACTTAAATATTTTGCTTCGACAGTCAACGTAATCCTGACTGTTGAAGCGAAAACGAACACCATTGTGACAGCAGTAGAGCTGTTTGAAGCCATAAGAAAGAAAATTGTAGCAGTTTAATTGTCTATTATTAGATAAGGGACTTAAATAGGTCTCAAAACAATTTGAAAAAATGGAGGGCATTAAGAACAACTGCCAACATGCCCAGGGCGGGCAGTATGCGTGAGTTTACCTTCAAAGCTGGCTGTAAGAAGCCTCTACGTCTGTGTAAATGAAAATGTGAGGACATTTGTGAAAAATGAAAGCCAAGTAGCGCTTGACCCAATAGCATAAAGATGGCCCAAAACAAAGCAATAAACAGACTCAAGTACTGGGCTGAGTTTTGAGATTATCAACCTTTTGAAACAAGATATACATGTACGAATGTACCGATGTCAGAAATTATGAAGTCACTACAATTTTAAGGCATTAGACGTGGGTATGATGGACAGTCAAATTTCTTTTAAGTCATTTTTGATTCAGCACTTTCATAACAACTGAGGGTAGCCTAGTAATTTCATTGCGATATAAATGGCGTATTGGCTCTTATTTAAGTGCAATTCACTGTGAAAGGGTATAACCATTTTGTGGGATGTATAAAGAATTTCAAAATATTACAATTTTTGGATTTTTTTTTCTTCACAAACATTTACAAACAAATTAATAAATACTTTAAAATGATAACTTGTGCTTCAGTTGCCCAGCTAACAAAAACACTGTAAGTACTGTACCTGTCCTCTTTTCAGTGAATAAGACGAATATTTCAATGCAACCTGTTGGCACCGTGTCAAGTCATGTCCAGTGAGTTACCTCAAACAGAGACACTTCTGACATCCTACTGCAGCTTCAGAGACATTAATCCACTTAGCAGCCATCACTGTACATGCAAGCTTGTGTGATCGTGTCCCTGTCTGCAATAATGCATCTGGGATTGGATTAAATATGGCAGCTTGGAGTCTGGGAGATCACACTTCACAGCCTCAGCCACTATCCAGTGATTACAAATTACAAAGATGGCTCTGGATAATGATTAAAGATGTGCTTGCAAGGCTGGGAGGTTGTGCAGCAGAGTGCGCACACATCAGCAAGTGCTGGACTCTGAACATGTGCACACAAACAGATCGTCAGAGACGAGCCAATTCATTAGGGTCTGATCTATCAATAACCATAAATGACATGCCGAAGCTGTTTGGAAGATTTAGCACACCAATACATAAAGGGCTACCGAATGCTGCACTCTCCAGCTTGGTTAATATCAAGAAAAGGATATGGAAAATCATCTTTAGCACTGAGTTTTCTGGAAGATTTGAATATTTTTTTTCATAAAATGTTGCTGTATTCTATTAAAAATAAGTATTTTGGTTATGTTTTTGTGGTTTCTAACAGATATATCAACATGATTGCACTCCACATTTGATTTGGAAAGTAATTAGGTGTATTTCACGCATAATTCTTTCACAAAAATACTGAATTAAGTTTTTGTTGGCAGCTTTTATTCTGATGTTATGTCCAATGCTTGTCCTTGGTCACAACTTATTTGGCAGTGGCTGCACAATTAAAGATAAAGGACATGTGAAGAACAAAAGAAGAAATGTTAAAACTTCAGAAAGTCATATCTCCTTTAAGTCATGCTTCAGGTATTTGCTGGCTTTTTGTCAAGTTTCGACACAAGAGAGAAGAAAAAAATGAAATTCAGAAGGTGGAACTCTTTTTCTCATGGGCTGTGTCTGTTCACTTTTCTTTTGCAGAACAAATTTTACATATCTTCTTTCTGGTTAAGACCGTTTTACAAGATTATACATCAACCGGCTCCCTCGGCATCAAAACATGAATAAATTAGGTGTGATTTAAACCTTTTTCACAGTTTTCTGCATTCAAAATGGTATCATCCTTTGGTACTTTGACAGCACTTTGCCACAGGGATGGCAAAGCAACAACAAGAAGAAAAAAAAAGGTTAATCATAATTGCATTGATTACTTCCTTCCTATCAGATTTGATAATAGTGTCAAGTCCTTTGGTTGACTAATCAAATAAAATGGTTGTTCTGATGCAACAAATGACTCAATACACTATATGATGGATCATTAGGGATTTTTTTTAGTGTCTCATCAACATATTTGATTTTATGTAAAGAGTCATTGTTGGTTGTTATGTAACAAAAACTCAATCCAATATCCTCAAAGCTAATAGGATGACTCTTTTATCCATGTAATTTTGTATTAATTTTGTATTAAACAGCCTTGAAAAGCTCTTGTCACATCCACACACCTCAATGTGACAAACTAACACAAAGCAGAACATAATTGTGGAAGTAAAATGATGCATGTTTTTATTAGTTTTTAGAAATGATAAAATTATTACTTTGTATTTGTATTCACACCCCTTTTTTCTGACATCCGTCGCATACGATTCTTCAGAAGCCACACTTCTAAGTAGATAGGGCCCACGTGTGTGTTCGTTAGTCTCGGTGGAAATCCAACAGTTCTGGGAAGACTTCAGGGGTTTGTTTGAGAACATTAATGAACAAACAGCATTGAGATCAATAGACACAACAGACAGACAAAGGAGAAAGTTGGGGAGACCATAGATACGTTATAAAACAATAACCCAAACTTTCGTTAGTCCATTGTCTGAAAGCAGAAAGAGAATAACAACTGCAAGTCCACATAAGCATCCACCCAAACCTACAGACTGGGTGAACAAAGCATCAATCAGAACAGCTGCTAAAAGTGCCACAGGTCATTTGGGAGAAAATACTGACAGGAAAACTAGGTGTGCACTCCACAAATCTGGCCTGTAGAGAGGAATGCCAAAAAGAAAGCTGTAAGATGTTGCATTTCAGTTTGCCACAAGTCACAAAGAGGATGCTGCAAACATGTGGCAAAAGGTGCTCTGGTCGTATGCAACCTGTAAACAAAGTGCTGTGTATTCACTGAACAAACCATCTCAGTGAAACATGGTGGCAGTCAGTGGTCAGGGGTAATATTAAATAAATGGAGGTAGCAATCCTGGAAGAAAACCTTTTACTCAGTAAAGCCTTGAGTTTGCAGAGGTTTAAGTTTCAGCAGGACAAAGACCCTGAACATACAGCCGTGTTACAACATGACGATGTGGGTTGAAGAATGTTCACCCATTAAAAAGTGAAAGCCCAGAAAAAAAAAAAAAAATCCAATTAAACAGATGCCCATGGGCAATCTCCATCTCCATCCAATCTGACAGAGCTTGACATGTTTGCTCCAGATTTGTTGCTGTCATTGCAGCAAAAGCTGGTTCAATAAAGTATCGACTCTGAAGGGATGAATACCAAATACACCTCACACCTTCCAGATTTTTATTTATGAAACTGGACAATTTTGTGCTACTTCGGGTTTGTGCACCGTACATTTCAAATCCTCTCTCTCTCTGTAGTATCTCCATCTATCAGAGCACTTGCAGTTGAAGTGACATAAAATGGGGAAATGTGAGATATTTACTGTCCCTGCCTGCACGTTATTCTGTTTGGGCTGCAGCAGGGGCCCTCTACAGATGAACAAAAGGGATCTCTTGCGAGCTTGACATTTTCCATTTAGCTGCAGCCGCCCTGCAACGGGGTTGCCCATCCATTTCAATTGATTCCTGCTTTTTTTTTTTTTTTTTTTACGTTGTCTTTGTGGATCTGCTTGGCATTTAGCAGGGATGTTGGCGCAGAGGCCAGGTTTGTCTCAGCGGGGAAAGCCGAGGCGCTACACACAAATCATTCTCACAGATTGATGAATCCAAAGTTTCACCTTCTTTGTTTAGTTAAAAAAACAAAAACAAAAACAAAAAAAAAAAGCAAAACCAAAGCATCTCCAACTGAGAGGAAAAATAAAACACGGGCTTTATCAGACCTCATTTTGCTTTTGATTGTGCATTTGTCAAGGTGGGTGTTTGTGTCTCCTCTCCCCCTGCTGCTCTACATTATAAGGACATCCATGGCCATTGACGTCGTGTAGCAGGAAGGGAGAAGACACAGCGTGCTTCCTGATGCGTGTAACGAGGCTGACTCATCCCGCCATTAGAGGCGGGCTGTCGACATATGACCCTGCACCGTTCAATCCAGAAAAACCAAAGTCAGAAACATGAGTGACTGAGGGTTGCTCATGGCTCTCGTATCAAACACAGAAAAGAAGAAAGAAATCATTTGGAAATTATTTGGAGCAATTTGCAGCTTGGCAGCATGACTGGATGCCACGAAGAGCAAAGAAGGGCAAAAGAGGAAGAGAAGAAAACCTTGTTCTGATGAAGGTCGCAGAATTAAGGAGAGAACAGGTGAATAAGAGGGAATAAGAGGTAGGATTATAAGTACTAAAGAAGACAAAAAGAGGTGCAGAAGAGAACTGTCGGGGGGGGGGAGAAGGGAGGCGAAAGACAGAGAGGAGGTGAATATCAAAGCTGGCTTCAAAGGTCACAGGCACTTTGTTCCTGATGACAACCGTTTCCCTTTTGTCTTCTCTTAAGTGTCAGAGCGGACATAAAGCGGGGCGATCTATTAAATCCTCAGAGCAAAAGCAGGGGCACGTCCTCAGTGCAAACCCACTGAAAAGCTTTCATTCAGAGTTTAAACTCTGATTTATATGCTTTCATCGCATGCAAATGGAGCGATATCAGTGCAGAATGTTTTAATCTGAAGATAAGTTTAACATGTGGGCTGAGTGGTGACGGGGGTAGCACAAAAAAAAAAGGGAGCAGAGATTTGTGTCGAAGCAGGAAATTGAAGAATATTTTACAGATTGGGAGGGGAAAAAAGAAGCTGCTGCATCAAACTGATGCAGTATTCTGCCTGCTCACCTCAGCAGCTATTCGTTTAAGAACAGTCACACTTCTGGATCAAGGGGATGCTTAAGACTTGGAAACAAAAAGTGCTTGCAGGAACTGTTTAAAAATCCTGAAAACAGCAGGCCTTGACTGAGACATTAACGAATGATCCAATGCTGAATCAACAAATCAAGGGAGTGCAAAAACTGCAAACGACAGTCAGAGGAGAAAGTGGCTGGAGAGGAATACAGATAATTCAGAGACATTTAGAGAAATGTTGTAAATAATAATACGGGATGTGATATTAATGCTCCAACGAGGGGGAAAAAAAGAGTTAAAGCAAAAGAAATGAAAATATTCAAACAAAATAAGTATTGACATGAGGTCTTTGTACAATACTGCAACACAAAAGATCAAATCAGAACCAACACTATAAGTATTGTTAAAACTACCTATTTGATATGCATGAAAAGTGCCAGCTTAGTGATTTTTATGGGCTCTAAATCAAAGGTTAGCTCAATTTTTCAATAATTTCATCCAAACAAAAAATAAATTACAGGTGAAGCAATGCAGATAAAGCAGAGAGTCGAGGTAAAACCAGAATGAAATAAACATCGACTGACTGAAAAGAGGAAAGCGAATACCTTAATAAGCTCCAGATCTCTGTTATCATCCTCGCATTGCTACTGCTGTGAAAACCAACAAACAAATACAGAGGTTTAGCTTGGTGCATTTCCAGCAGCTGTGACAGAGTTTTCTGTGTCAGCTGGCCAAACAAAGTCGGATCTGTCACAGCAGATCTCTGATTTATTGCCTCAAACAACACCTCCCTCGTCGGGTTATTTTTTTTTTTTTCCTTTTCTAGAACAAACCTCTGTTTCCAATCTCAGCCTACCTAATTTATTCATTTGCAACGCTCAATCTGTTATTGCTCCCCCTTTTTATCTCGACTTATCTCAACCAATTTCAAACCCTGCTTCGAGAGTGATAGCATCTATTAACAAGACACCATCCCGCTCCAGATGCCCCGTCACGGGTGCAGATTGATGGATCGATAGTTCAAACTGAAAATCGATGGAGCCCATCTCTTCATTAAGTAGCGGCTGACACTTGGCCCGCACCGCGGCGCGGAAGAAGAAGCGGTTGTTGGCGCTGACGACTCCCGACCTTTTCCCCTTGAGCGGGCGGGTAAGTGGGCGTGGGAGGAGATGTTGTCCAGATTGCTCAGACACCAGTCAGCCTCTGGAGGAGTCACCAGAGCCGTGACAACTGTGCAGGGTCGGATCACTTTTTGTGCAATTAGTTGGAGAAATGTTCACTTTAGCAGGGCTGGTTGTTTTAACTATATTTCACAGTCTGATCCTTTAAATTGGGGAGACACCTGCAGCTGTAAAGAGAAACAAATCGGGCATGACTGCATGGGAGAAGAAAAGGAGAGACGCAATTTGATAGCCTGAATGTTTCAGCGACGTCAGACTTGTTTAAAGGTGTGAAATCGTTAGGCTGCAGTGCGAAACCACCTCAGCAGCAGGACACTGGAAACAGAATAATGAGCATCAAGTGTGTAATTTGAAAGAAATGAAAGAACTCAGATTTAGAAGGACGGAGCACATCTCTCAGAAACCGATTTCCTTTTTTTATATTAGTCTGTCGCTCATCCAGGTTTAACACCTCCACTCCTCCTACGTGCGGCTGTATTTTCTCAAGTCATTTAACCTTTTTCTTTAAAGAGAAGAGGGGGTTAAGCAGGCAAAGCACCCACGTGTCACTGAAATGATCTCCCTCCACACCAGAGCACCCGTGCACCTTTTAAACCTTTCCCTTCACCCTTTTATGACTCTTACCCGCACTCTTCCAGAAATTATTTTACCTAGTATCACAGTTTTATGTTTGCTCCCTAAATTACACATCGAATGATTAGGCATCAACATTGTCAGTTTTACAAAAAGATAGTTTTTGTAATAGTATAACAGTCAAATTTAAGACTTTTAAGTTATCGAAAAAAAGGCACTAAAACATTGTCTGTCCATCATTTACCACCTTATATTCAGACTTCAGTGGCTGGATGTTACGATTTCCTGATGTCTCACCCTGTAATGCAGTGAGACAAACAGCATGTGTTGCTTAGCCTGTATCTTAATTAGTCAGTGCAGCAA
>NW_006800027.1:119139-159138 GCF_000485575.1 Poecilia formosa | reverse complement strand
ATTTTAAAAGTGTCTCATCAAAACATGAAAGTTTTTATTTTCCATCTTTTGCATTTTCCACGCATGCTGTAAATTATGTACAACTTAATCACCACTTGTTGAACCAAATGTATTGTTGTCCATGAAACAATGCTGGCATGCACCCTGTCTGCCTAACTGAGCTAAAAAAAAACATAAATTCATGTTTATGGGCTCAGTAACAGACTATCGGATTATTTGTGTGTGTATTACTGAAGGTGGATTGTGCATTTTTCATTAATGTAATTAGGAAAATAAATCAATTGTAAGTGACATTATCTTCCTTGGAACAGAAGCACATAAAGCGCAAGATGCCTTAGGTTATAGGTGAGGCAATATGTAGTTTCTGTGGAAAGTTTTTCATGAGGGAAATCAAAGCAGTTCTACAGGAAATTGAGAAACAGGGCTCCATTTTTGCTTTGCAGCCATCAGGCCGAAACGACCGTCAGAAAAAATAAAATAAAAAGTAGAGTCGCCTTCATATGGTAACAGAGACATTTCACTGCGAAGACGGTGGATGATGAGAATCTCCAGGGACTGAACTGCGTCTTGACCACTCCTTACTACTTCAATCAAAGGAAAGAATTACTCGTAAATTAAGCCGAGCCCTTTGAGTTTACAGCATTAAATGTGTGTTGGTACATACCTGTAAGGCCTGAGTGAGTGAAGGGGCAGTGTGATTGGTTTTGAATCACACCAATAAACACCCTGAGGGCCCTGCAATGACAACTTATTTGGAGCCTTTACAGCTGCCGGCCTTTCTAATTAATCACAGTGTTTTGTATTGAGTAGAGGAGGGGAGGTTTTGGTGAGAGAGAAATGGGAGCGAGCCGGCATCCATCCCTCCAGACTGCTAAACACTGTGAACTCAGTGAACCAATACTGCAGGAGCTACAGAAGAGAGGGTTGTGCAAATGTGTATGCAGCTACCAATTATTACTTTCAATATTTCTGCTGCTGTCGCCTTGACTTCCACAGTATTACTTTTATGGCTTTTTCTTTTCACATAGTGCAACTTTTCGAGAATCTTCACTGACTCTTTTATTGCCATTGTTACTTCAATAGAGAGAGACATGGCAGAGCTCTTCAAAGGACATTCAAAAATATTTATTTACAATCTGTTTTTCACATAGAGTAAGTGGTTGCATGGAGGCAGAATCAAAGCAAAAGAAACTAAGTGAGCTAAAAGTGTTAAATCCTTAATTATCTTGTGAATCTTTTGGGGTTTTAAGCAAATATACATGTTGATGAAAACAGAAAAGAATACAGACAATATGTTTGCGTGATATTGTTTCTAATGAATAAATGTGAGCGTTTGACATCCAAGATTTTTCCTAATACTTGGTATAGAAAGTAATACAGACATTTTTGCTTATTCTTCTACAGACTGGAAGGAGAATATAAATTTCAAGTTCTGACAGATTCTAAATTGGGTTTAGGTCTGAACTTTGACTAGGTCATTTTGACAAATGGATCTAAATGATTCCGCTGTAGCTCTGATTATATGTTTCAAGGTTGAAGGTAACCCTCCACCCCAATTTAAAGTCTAGGACCATTAGAAACCCACTTAGTTTAGAAAAGCCACAAATATTAAAGTTTGTTTTTCAACAAAATTAGTGCTTTTCCAAAGGAACCTGGTGATCTCTGAGGCTCACGCGGATTTATTCTGTCAGATGTCCCACTTGTTGACGTCAAGCGACGAACACTGTTGTTGTTTGGATTAATGAAAACTGAAAATATTCAACGAGTCCTACAAAGAAATGCATTCAACTGTCTGGGAGCAAATTGAGTGTGTGATATATCTGCTAGGTTGCGTTGCCCTGCTCAACAGATTGTAACCAAAACATGATGGATGGGCTGTCAGCAAATTCCAATTTGCATCCCGTGATTGTAAAACCTAATTACTGCCTGGAGGAGAGGCAATGAGGAGCTGGAAATCTCCTGCCATAGCCAGTCATAACCAGTTCACGTGCAACCTTATGTGAGGTTTCCAGACACGTGTCCCACTGACGTCTGTCCCTCGCTGACACTCGGCAGTCAAAGCTTTCTGTGCTTAATGAGAGAAATTAGGGCAACCTGGTGCCTTTTCTTCTTTGTACGTCACTCTTGATACCCAAACCTCTCCATCTCACTGTCTGTTCGTACCTCCTACCTCTGCCTCTTTGCAAGTGCTCACTTTGTTCATGTCCCTTTGTAGTTGCAAAAGGGTGTTCAGCTGGCAGCTGGCCCCACAAGAAAAAAAGATCTCCTTCAGAGTCATCCCAGTGTCAAACAGGATGGCTTTTATTGACAGTAGTGGCGGTGATTTTGTCAGATGATAGGGGATGATTTTGGTACAAGTATTCTGACTGGGGAGAGTAAATGGCTCAAACGAAACTCCCTGCAGAGTGATAAAGGGCACTTTAGGATGAGGTCAAAGATATAATCAACACCGGAGTGACTGAATAAATTACTTTTCAAAAGCATTCGTGTTACTTGAACTTTATATCATCTTGTATCACTACACAGATATATTTTCATGTTGTTTTTTTTGAGTGATTTTGTGTGACATCAAATGAAGTTAGATTTTCACAATTTTCTAAAAATCTAAAGATTGAGAGAAAATTGGTTCCCCTCCCTTTACTTTGTTATCCTAAAATAAAGTCTTGTGCAAGAAAAATGCCCTTGGAAGTCACTCACAGTGCCTATACAAAAAATAAATATATAAAAATACCCCTCAACTCATTGTGAGACATTTTGACGTCAACTGGCTCTTTAAAAGGGGTGAATATTTGTGTGATCAATTATTTTGTGTTACTTTTTTATCTCTAATATTCATTATTTTGGAGAAATCAGGTTTCACTTTGATATTAAAGATTTTTTTATTATTTTTCTGTAAAAAATCTCAAATGTTGCAATAAAAAGGGTAAAACATCCAAGGGGTTGAATACTTTTTAAAGGAATTGTAAACATTAGTTTAATCTCAGTGTAAATCAAGTTGTTCTGCGAAGGAAACAGCATCATGGAGGCCAAGGAGTCTGCAGACAGGTCAGGGAGAAGGTTGTAGATCTGAGTAAAGACAGATGAGATTATACAACAAAACCTCAAGCTTTGTATTAATCAGAGAGGCTCTGGAGGGTCTGCACTGGTCCATGTCTCAGGTGGGAGAATTTACTGAGGGGATTATTAGTTGTGGACTCCATTTCTACTCCTCCTTTTTGGAGGACTGGCAAGATAAAAGCCATTAGAAGTCTTTTTGCGACAAGTCATGTAAGGACGCAAGTAGATAAATGTGTTAGGAGATGGAGATACATAAAATATAGAAGCTGGCCGCAGCAAATGGGAAGATGAATAGAGTTAAATAGAGGGCAATCCTAGAAGAAAATATGCTGGAGGCTGCAAAAGCCTTGAGACTGCATGGAGGTTTATGTTCTCACAGGAACATAAACCTCTGTAATTGCAGTGAAATGTGGTTCAATAAAATATTGACTCGTGTGGATGAGTTCAAATGCATGTTACAATTTTGAGATGGCGCTTGAGTGTTAAAAAACTTTCAAAATAATCGAACATTTTTGTTAAACTCACAGTCATGTTCTTTGTGTTGACCTGTCCCATAAAAGCTGAATGAAGGGGTGCGAGTACTTTCCTGCATTTTGCTGCAGAGGAGGAACTTCATTTACTGCTTTAAATAATGAATACCCAGTTTTGTGATTTAAGAGGCAAGGAGAGGAACTGTGGAGTATAATAAAATCTACTCTAAAGCTCAGCATCACCCTAAATCCATTTTTGTGTTATCAATTTGATCTTCATGTATATTTCATGAGCAATTTCCATCTGCAAGAGCTCTTAAGGTGTGCTTTGCCATTTCTTTTCCAAGCATGCTCATCTGATACAGTCAGAGAAACACTTGTTAGACGCTGTGTTGAGCCAGCAGGTAATTCTTACAGTGAGAAAATCACCCCAGCAACAATGACAGCAAGATGATCAGGAAATAGGATTTTATTCCCCATGGAAATTATACACTGACATCCAAGTGGCATCAATCTCTTTATGAACTCCTTTCCAATTAACATCCTTCTGCATGTATGCTTTAGGTCGCCTGTTTGCTTCCACCAGCAATCTGCGAGTCTCTTTTGCTCAGCCGTCCTGTTCATCAAGCTTTGCAATTAAATTTGCAATATTTAATCAGAGTTTTTCACGACATTAAATTACAACGAGTCAACACTGCCGGCGCGTCCCGACCAAAAACACTTTCATCGGTTGCAAATTCGATGAGATCTGATTGAATTACAAAGCATGAGGGGGGGAGAAGCTCAAAAAGCCTGGTCATCGGGTTTTAAAAATAAAAAATAAAAGAGGCTGAAGCCGATCAGCAAAATCTTGTTGCCTGGTGTTGTTTCCAAGCTTCATCACATTTGCAGTTTGTCTCTGAGCGTCTCGGACTTTGATGAATGGCTGTCGCCGCCGTGTGTTCTCGCATTCTGATTTACCGCTTGAATTATGATTAAAGGGGGGAGATGTTTGAAAGTCGCTGCAGGATGAGAAGCCAAACTTTAAAACGTAAAGAGGGAGGAATTAAAGGTGAAAAGCGGGTGTGCAGGGGTGATGCGGCCCCTGTTCGCTGGGCCTTTTATGTTTTACAATAAAGAGAACAATGATGGATCACAGTAAAGAGGAGGGGAATGGATGGTGTGTCAACATCCAGTAGTTCCCGTCACTTCATAACTCCCTCAGGAAGGCCTGGATGCTTCTGTGGCCATGAATCACAGCTTTACTGTTAGACCGCCGGACTCACTCAATAAACCTTGACTTGATTGTTTTGAACCGACAGGCAGAAGGGTTACAGCAGACCTGTGTCTTTTGTGTGGATTTGAAAAAGATTATTTTGTTGTAGTTTGTAGAGTAAAATACATATATTTACATACACTGTAAGTAGACATGTTTTCCACTGTCTCAGATTAAAATCTTGCAAAGTTGCCTCAGTATTTCCACACAATAATCGTTCCCCTTGACACCAAAAACATGGCACTCCCACCTCTTTACTTCACAGTTGGGATGAGGTTATCAGGTTTACAAGCTCTTCCCTTTATCCTCGCAAATGTCATGACGGCGGTCATTATAGGCAAATTAAGTCTTTTTTCTCATGAAAATGTAAACTGTATTCTGGCTTTTTATATCGTTTTAAGGATCAATGGCATCTTTATTGCTGAGTGGTATTTCAGCACATATTAGTACAGCATCTTCAGCAGGTTCTTTTGTTTCTTCTGATGCCCATATTTTGTTGTGAAATATAAAAATATGCTCTTAACTGGGACACACAGCCTATTTCCTTTCTGAATGATATGACGGTTGGACATGTTGGTTATGTTACACAGAATTGGTCAAACAATTGAACTTCCAGGTATCTGAAAAGTTCAATCAATAATGGATAAGACTTCTGAAGGTTCATAATTTTTCTCCTGGAAACTTGGCTGATTTGTTTTGCTTTGTCTATGATGTCAAACAAGAAAACAATGTGCGGGAGGGTTTAGGATATATCCAAGTGGTTGTCTTCAAATATAAAATCTCGAAACTTAATGACCAGAATCAGAAACATTATCACCTAGGCTTTTCAAAAGTGTTTTAAGGCATGGTAATTGTAATTAAACACATTAATAAAAAACATCTAAAAAAAAACCATGTCCCCAGCATTCTGCAAATAAAAATAATTTTAATGTTCTTAGCTGGACATTAATTCTTAATCTGATTTAATGCCAGAACAATTAAAAAAAAAAGATGGAGTTTCTTTTTATGCTGCATATCCATCTGTCTGGTTTCAACAGTGCTATATGACAAATAAATCAACCCACCAAGCTGCAGAGCTCCATTGATTTCCAGTGTTTAAACAAATCCTTCATGATGCAAACAGGCTGTTCAGGTGCAAACGCTTATCATCATGTGTGTCATCTTCACAGGTGATCCTTTGTTTCTGCTTAGACTTGCAGTGTGTTTGATGCTCAGACCAGCTCGGATGAAGCGCCACTCCAACATCAAGGTGATGTGGTTTGGCCGGATGAAAGGAGAGGGAACTGTGTTGCTCGTAATACATTAAACAGGCCGGCTTTCACGGTCAAAAGCAGGGCAGCTGCAGCGGGGATCTGCGTTGCATGAAAAGGAGGATTAGCATGGATTCACGATTCTTCACAGCGGTAAAAACAGAGTCATATGAAACTTGACTATTAATGAGAGAGATGCACCAAGTTTGTTTGTAGACACAAAACATAAGTAACAGGAAAATCCTCCAGCGAGGGTAGTTTAACGAAACAAACACACCCAATTCTGCAGGTTTTATTTATTAATAGCTGGATTATAATCTACAGTAGCTTGACATGTCGCTAAACACATTGGAGGGCTTTGAGTTCCCTGAATGATGCCAGGGGCGATGCTTTATCTGGCTTTGACCCCTGGTGGTGTCTCCAGTTTCAAATTGGCCTCAGTAGAGGAGTCAGGTGAGGTGGGATTCAGCGACCACGGCTGCAGATGATTACATGGATAGATGAACATTATGCTAGAACTGGTAGACCACCAAGACCACCAAGTTGAATCTGAAAATGTCCCCCTGCAAAATAAGTGCATGGATTTCAATCCATAGATCTCCAAAACACAGTATTTGTGAATTATTACATTTTATTTTGGACATGACAATGAAAACATCTCTTTCAACTTTGGGAATGACAATGATGTACAACACATTATTCTGTCTTTCTATCAGCTCTGGAAGATCTCAAACATTTTTAAGCTATGTGAAACTTTTGTTTAAGTTACGTGGAAAAAACTAGATAAACAGAAGAAACAGCCAAATCTTTGACAGCTGGAGTAGCGATTTCTGTGTAGCATGCTAATGGCAACAATTGTTGCCATGCTTACTTTTACTTGCATGCAGGGATACAATTCTTATTATACGTCAGCAGAAGACCCTGTATAGACCATATGTACAAAAATAGTTTAGTTATGTTTGTTAATGTATTTTACTGACAAGTTTGCAACAGATTTACCTCCAGCAGTGCATGCAATAAGCAAAGAGGTCTGGTCATGTTACCATTCACTAGCTAAATTAAATTAATACTGCTTAGAGTAGACAACTTGTTATTTTATTTCTAAATTTAAATCAGCTGCCAAAAGCCAAAACATCACCTTTAGAGCTTGCTGAAGTAAAACTAAAATGTTTCGCAACAGTTGCTGCCAGTGGGATTAAATTGGTTTTCAGAGAGATCTACAATGATTTCTCTGAAAGAGGTTGACGTTGAGGGATACGTTTTGGCCTGGGAGTATTTAAAAGAATAATCTGAGTAAAAGTAACTAGTTTCTGTCTATCTCAGATCAAACATCAGGGATCTGACGGTTCAACCTATTCCCAACAGAGCACTTTGTTCTCAGACTACAGGTTTACTGGTGATTTCTAAAGCTTCCAGAAGAAGAATGGGGGGGAGGAAGATCTTTCAGTCTTCAGTCTCCTTTCCTGTGGAACCAGCTTCCAGTTTTAGTCGATGAGGCAGACACCTCTACCTTTAAGACTAGCCATAAAACTTTACCTTTTGATAAAGCTTATAGTTAGAGTGGCTTAGGCTGCTACAAGCTAAGGTATCTTGAGGACATCGTGGAACCAATAATGGGAACATTAAAACAATCTCTAACAGTTTGGTTTTGTCTGTAAGGGCCCTTCAATTGAGAATAACACGACTCCTTCCTGTTCTCTGAGATAATCACTTGCTTTATTTCTTTCCCCAGTGAATTGTTCACGAAGCTGCCTGGAACGATACAGCATGTTTTGCCTGAGTCACTTCCTCGCTGAAAGCAGAATGAACCTCTCTGAAGAGAAACATTACCCCAGATTGTCATTTTGTCGCCCTCACAGCGTAATTTCCCACCTGCGGCAGACACAGTCAGAGGGAGGGCTCAGGTGTGACATGCAGTGACTGTAATTTTGCAGATTACTGATGTGGATGATGTGCAAGGAACTGTCTCAGAAATCTGTTTCAATATTTCGGCAACTTTCAGTAGGAAAGGAAGCGTGAGTCACGTTATTGCAGGTCGGAACTGCTCCGTTTTTTCTTTTTTTCTTTTTTTTTTTTTGCATCTTATTTGATTTATAGTCGTCATTCTTTTTTTATATCAAACTCAAGGTCTGCACGCACACACACACACACAAAAAAAATCTTACGGTTATTGCTCAATAAGGAAGATTACTTGAGTATTTCAGAGAGTGAGCCTGGAGCAATCGCAGGCACGGACACCTACTGTACATCACAGACAAAATGTAATACAGTGCTTCGACATCGCCGCAATAAAGACAGCCTCTGAGAAGAAAATAATATAAAAAGAAAACATCCACAGATGCTCATAAGCTGCTCAAGATGAAATCCAAACAGAAACAGTTTTGCTGTATTTAAAACTGAATGTTCTAACATTTACTTTTTTTATGACTGTCCTTGATACTCCATTAGCTGATTGTGGATCAAAGCTTTTTTTTCTTTTTGAGGTGAGGCATTATTGAGGTTAAGTGGATGTGTTTGTTCACTTTATACAAACCTGCCAACCTCCTCCTCTGAGTGCCATCCTGTAGTAAAAACTGCAAAAAGCAAATGACTTTGCTCAGCATGTGAATAATGTTCATCAACGCTTTAATTGAATCACTAAATCACGACAGAAATCTCCCCTGTTAGACCTCACCATCTGTTCCTGGTGGTAAAAGTTCACTGTAAAACTTCCATTAAGTCCATTTCTGAGTAGAACGTAGCAGCTGTGACATTTGCTCAGTCCTCTGTTTTATCAGTGGCATCATTTCGTCTGAATTTGCCATTATCCACTTTATCATTTCTGTCAGAACCTCTGAGGACTTCAGCATTAGGCATTAGGTGGAAAGCTTATTCTGGGCCTTAAATCAGAGTGGTTGTCTCATTAAAATTTCACTCTCATTTTTTCCATCTCAAACTGCTTAAGTTATACATTTTTGGGGACTTTTTAAAAATGTTTTATTATTATTATTTTAAAAGCCAGCATGTGCAAGAGGAGCATTTATGTCTCTGATGGAACTGAAAACCAAAAGTCTTTTCTCCACAAGTGCAGATGGTTTTTGTTTCTTTCAAGGACTCGTTTTGGGAAAAAAATATTAACAACCAGATGGCTGACAAGAATTCAATCAAAGCTCAGCCTGAAGAACACAATCACAAAACAGATAGTAAACAAAACTCTGAATGTGGAGACAGATTTTTTCCTTGTGATTGCATATCTTTTCCCCCTTTCACTTCTATTAATTTAAAAGTTTCACAAAAACTTGCCAGAATATTAGAAATTAAGTTTACTTTTTCAGTTTCTAGCATAAAAAAGCAACAGAAATCAATCACACAGCTGACACAGTTTTAGAAAAATTTTGTATTTCTGAGAAAACAGTATTTCTGTGTGGAAGTAAAGTGCAATTTTACTTTCCATTGATCTGTGTTGCACCAATGGGTCAAGGTGTGAGACATGTGCTACATTCTGGACAGGACAGAGCATTTTTATCCCAGGGTAAAACATCAGTGCACCAGAACAACAACTAAGAACACACACGCTCACACACACCTTGGGTTGGGCTGCTGGAGTACATGGGAACAGATGCAAACTCTGTGCACGGAGAAAATGGCTGGAAAAATGCATGTTGTCAGGAGTTTGCATGTTCTCTCTGTGCATGTGTAGACACTCAATGTCGTCTAAAGTCATGCATTTTAGGTTACCCAGCTTAATAAGAATGATTCTGATGTGGAATGAGCAGATGAGAACAATGCATGGAGGATCTGCATTTTAGGCTCGTGCTCAGCTTAAATATATCCATATAATTATTACTTCACTGAAATATTAACAGCCTTTGATTTGGATAATAACAAACAAACAGCAAACTGGTCCACTGGTCTTTCCATGAGCCTGAGGTGTACAGGAATTGATGAATTAAGAAACATTTGCTCGTGCGCTCACGCACGTGCACTCTCGTACATGCAATCAGCAGCAAACCCCATCACAGTGCGATCAGGCAGCCCCATCAATCTTTATTACTGCAGCTCCACGCCAGACATGAAGCGCAGACACACACATGAAGCCACATATCTTTCCTCAATTTTTTTCCACCTCCCCCTCTCATTCTCTCTTTTCTCCTTGTTTTTCTCCAAATAGAGAAGCAAGAGCCTCTCCTGGTTTGGAGTCGACAGGACATTTATCAGATGAACCCATTTTATATTACCTTGAGATGAAAAGCACAGTGACCTCAGCTCATATAATCTACAATAATGTGGGTTTATTGAAAAAAAAAGGGGGTTGTGAAAGGTTGTCTCTCTGAAACAGACAATTGTTCTTTTATTTTACTGCTGGCGTTTTGTGCATAATGTTCGAAAATAGCAGAATTTCTTCCGTTGCAAGAGGTGTTAATTGGTTTATCCTGAGATCTGTGATTAACAACTGGCTGGCTGTGAATATGGTAATAAGAGAGGCTGACTCTGCCTGTGGATGTTGTTTGAAAGGTGGAAAAAAAAAAGTGTTGCTGCTTCAATTTAAATCTAATATGATTTTTGCCGAGCACAGTGCGGTTTGTGTGTGCGTCATCTGATGAAGACGATTTTCTCCTTTTGCGCTCGGCTGAGTCAACACTGTCCAAATAATTACATTTATCACTGACAAAAACGCCTGCTCTTGTTTCTAATCATCATAGTTACCTTTCCTGAAACTGATTGTAAATTGGAGAAGTAATGGACTTATGACGTGAGTATTTGGGTTTTTGTTTCAAAAGGACGGCAAGTTCCTACCATATAGTTAAAGAAAAAATAAAGTTTATGTCTAAATCTGCTGAGTATTTGGGTTTTTGTTTCAAAAGGACGGCAAGTTCCTACCATATAGTTAAAGAAAAAATAAAGTTTATGTCTAAATCTGCCAGCTCTTTTCAAACTTTTAATAATAAAAAACGGTGCAGGGGACAACGAAAGCATTCAAGAGGGCAGCCATGAAGTTTAACTTGGACCCAAGCATTCAAATGGACAAGAGGCAGTTCTCTGATTATTATTGGATTTGGCAAACTGACTAAAAGCAGTAGGAGTTTAAACTGATTTAATGTCTTGAAGTAAGAAATAAATGGATTGTGTGTCTTTTTCAAACAGTAAATGTAAATATCTGGCTTCAGCTGTAAGCGACATGAATCAAAAGTAATAAAAAAAACACTATTAGCCATAATTGTCTGCCTACTTTATGACTGCGTGTGATTAAAAAAAAAAAAAAAAAACATCTTCTATGCTAATTGTAGAATAGCTTATTGAACTGAGACACAAAGACACATTTCACCAACAGCTCAACCTTTAGACAAATTTGTATTTATTCCTTTATTCAAAAAATTTGAGGCAATAATTCACTTCATACTCTATACAGCACAGTAATACATTTTGATACATTCATGAGGCTGAAAAAAAATGTTTAATTATGCAAGCCTGTACAGTCACATAAAACAGTTTTAAATACTGCCATGGAGAGAAATAAAAAGAAAGTACTTCTGTAGAAAATCACAATCCCATAAAACACTGAACTGAAATGCAACAAGCTTCATTTGCACATTCAGGTATATATAACAATGACAGTGTGCTGTGTGTATTCATCTTCGTCTTATATTAAATACGTCATAGGTTTTATATGTTACTAGTTCTATGGCACAAACTGATTTAAAGCTTCAGTCTAAGACAAGCTTTATTTGTGCGTACACTTGTTCACCCACGCACACAGTCACTCACTCTGAGGAGCTGAGCTAGAAGAGAGAGAAAGAGAGGAAACTGAGGATGTGTAGGAGAGAAAATACAATTTACCCCTCTCATTGATCTATGCTTGGTTATCTTCTTAATATCAGGCTCCAGAAAATATAAAGCCCCTGTTTTTTTCCCCTCATACTGGGAAATATTTCTTGGCAATGACCTCCCCTCCCACACTTGTTCCCATCCTCTATGAGAGACCTCGCCTTGCAGAGTGGAGATGACTGCTGGATGTTACACTTAACCACTGTTTTGGTTTCCCAGCATGTCTGCCTCCAGCATGGCATTAAGGTGCGAGTCCCTCACAAATGTCACATTAACATGAGAGAAAAGCTGGACGCGGAAATGAATGTCAGCGCAACGCCGATCTGGCACCAGCTCCTCAGGGCCGAGGCAGAAACAATGTTTCCGCAATTTTACCTTCCTAATGACCGCAACCTGCTCATTTAGCAGTATTGATTAAAATAAAGCACATATTTTAGCTCCATTACATTCAGTGCCGGGGAAGAGTGGGGGGTAGTTAAGGAGCTCACTGAGTGATTATTGGTTATTGACCCGCTGGTCATTCATCTCCATTAAATAATGCACAACATCCACTGGCTTCCCCTCATGGTCTTCAATAACGGGCATCAATTTTCTGATGACAAAACATGGAGTAAAATCATTAGTGCGCCCATAGCATGAAAGACTCCGAGGTAATCAGTGAAGGAGTAAAAGAGGACACTTGAGAAATTAACTTTGAGCGAGGGCTTTAAGGCGTAACGTGCAGGAAAAAGAGGAATGAGATGGAGGAGGTGAGAAACAGATGGCAATCGCCAATCATTCATTCAGTTCGCAGTTGTGGAGAAAATCAATTAGTGAAGCACAAAAAAGTGGGAAATTTGCAGAAGACAAGCCCGTTTTAGGCTTGTGAGCAGCAGAAAGCGGGATATTGGAGGTTTTTCAAAATTAGGTAAATAAGAAAATCGGTTCCTGCAAGGGAATAGTTGCTAACTACGTCTCATTTCAATCTAAAGGTGAATATAAATATTTCCTCTGTAATAACAACTTTCATTTTTTAATAGCCTTTGCAGTAAAACTGCTAAGGAAGGATTTTCAAATCAGTTTCAATGCAAAAATATCTTTAGACACAATGTTGGCAACCTGTTCTACATCTATACCTATTATCATGGACCTCTTGACTAATTACTTCAGTCTATATATATATTAATCATTTAAGATGTTTTATCTTATGTTAGATTGATATACAAATTCTTGTTTCTCCTTTTTTAAATTTAATATGTGAAAATGTCCTTATTTTTTATTTTGATGTATAGAGACTATATTCTCATTAAAAGGAATATGCTTAAATACTGTAGTAAAGCCTTACAAATCCTAATTCTCGGATCAGTTTAATTATAAACATTTCAATAAGAATGTATTTCTCTGCATTTCACTAACAGAGGTGATTAGGAACGTTCCTGTCAGGAACATTTGACGACCTCAGACGTTTAAGATTAGACATTTGCTAATACTGTTAGTCCCGTTCAAGTGTGTGTTAATGAGATTAACTTAATGCTTTCTTTAAGCTTGACAATTAACTAACTATAAAGTGCAGATAATACCAAAACTTCATTGGTATTATATGGTCGACATCAGCCCTGTGATTGTGCAAACTTCAATTACTCACCATTGATTCTCAGGTCTCTAGTAGATTTTTTCTGTACAGTAACCAATATTTGTCCTAACTGCTGTTTCTCCAGGGTTTTTTTTTTATATATATATTTTTCTCCAATATTAAAAGTTTAAGCTATGATACTGTCCTGACGATGCATCAGGAGCATAGCTTTATCATTTGTTTGGAACGAATCTCTTCTGTTTTTGTGCAGCACCATTAGGCTGCTAAGCTAATGTCGGCGTGATTGCTATCTGTTTTGATTGCTGGTAATTTTGTTTGTAGCACTTCAGTTTGGTTACATTAATTGTGTGAGAAGACTTACAGAGAAGACTTACATTTCTCCTATTTCATACATAAACTTAGCGCTTAGCTTGCAACATTGTAAAATATAATTTAGTACATCTTTTGGATGTTAACATTTTCTCAGGCAGCTGAGCCAACATAGTTAAGTCAGTATTTTGGACACAGATGTATTGAAACTAAATCCAAACCTGAGATCTGATTGTTCCCACAGGTTACGCTATAATACTATGTACACCGCTAAGTAGGACGGCAAAAAAAAAATCTTAAATCCAGCAGCTTTTTTATTATTTTGTACATGGAGGAGCCATATTGCATGTTGAGTTTTGGGCTTGTGACAAAGAGAAGTTGTAATTTAACCAACACAGCTGATTTTTAGCTCAGAAAATCAGACTTTCAATCACAGACAAAGGTATCATCATGTGTTTCTCTTAAATCTTTTATAAACATAGTGCAGTCCAACCTCTACTGGCAATCATTATGGTACTTGAATTGAAACAAATGCAAGATAATAGTAAAATTTAAAAAAAAAAAATTACCGTGACTGATTTAGGTCTAAAGTAATCTTTTAAATTCAAAGAATTACTGTCCAGTAGTGACATTACCATTTTGGATGGGAAGAAGGCATTGGAGCACAATACTAAAGAAAGATTGTCAAAATAACATCAGTAATTATATTCCGTAATTTTTTCTATTGTTTACTAAAAAGTGTATTCATTATTTTTACATGCTATTTTGAATAAAATGTAAAGTAACACTGGTATTTTTTTCAAAGTCTATACAGCAGGGATCAAGATAAGGGTGTAAAGTTTTTCATAAATAAATAAATACATAAAAAATTATATTATTTAGTTTTTGCTCGTGTATATACTGTTGATCAAACAAAGCATTTCCAACTGTTAAAAATCTTCATACTACGGTAGTTACTATGCAAACGGTCATATTTTATTCATCGTTATGTTACTCGATTTGAAAGTCAAAATTAATCATTTGCCACAATCATTTACTCCGGCAGTGAAGCTGACCTGGTAAAAGATTACTTTTTTCCACTCCATCCCATCTCTCCTACACACAGGATTCTAGCTTTCAAATATCTGCAGAAGTGTAGGGAATTTGATTTTCATTTAAAAAAAAAGGAAAAAAAGAGAAAATAGTCTGAACATTTGTTTCAATTTTAAGACTTCAATCTCGATTCAGTGGCCTACAAATTCCATCCGTCCGTCCGTCCATCCATCCATCCATCCATCCATCCATCCATCCATCCATCCATCCATCTATCCATCCATCCGTTGCTCTATCTTCCATTTTTAGATAACTCTTGTATCTATACTTATGAGTGGAGAAATATGTAGGAACCCTTTAGAAGGTCTTGTTTAAAGAGTACAAACAAAAACGAAGTAACGCTTCTTGAAGTGTCTCAGACATCGAAGCGCTAAATAGGAGTTTATTTGTCTCCTAAATATGCTCAGATCAGCTACAGGCTCAGAAAAAGCTTAATGTGTCTGATCCCTTTAGACATGTTTTAGTAGAACTCTGCCTTTCAGCAGAGCTTCATTAGATAGATGATCCCTAATAATGTGCAATGGAGGGTTAAAGGATGAACGTGCACTGATCTCAGTCTGCTGTCTTTGGGCCATACAGCAAAAAAAAGAAAAAAAGAAAAGAAATGGGAATGTCTTTATTTAAATGTGTTCTTTCAACAAACCAACAATGGCATGCAGTTAATGTGGTTATGGTTTGCTGTAAAATGTGTAGAGCAAGTAGCAGAATGACGAGACCTCAAATGCGTCACTTTGGCCCTGAGACCGGATTCAGCGTGGCATAACGGGACAGACAGCTTTAGATGGGGGAAAACAAACCAACAGGAAGGGAGAGCAGAATATCTAGTCCTCTCTACCTCTCTCTGTCTTGGTCTCCTGGAAAGATAAAGGGTTAAAGACATCTTAATTTGCTTTCATTAAATGCATCTGGATGATGGCTAACAGTAAGTCATCAAGGACCATTAATAGTTAATAGAGGACTATCTCCTGGTTGCAGAAATTTCCTCATTCTAATAATGGAAAAGGTGATAACTAGTTTAAAAATACCTCAGTGCTACACTGACACCAAGTCACATTTCTTTTCTTGTGTTTTTGCAAAGCTACAGTAACAGTCATCTCTACCATGAGTAAATATTTCACCAACAAACAGAGGAATGAAAACTCCTTCGTCCAGTGATGGTCAGGGTTGAGTTCTGACGTGAGCGTTGACGTGTAGGCGAACTATGAGCACAGCACAGTCAGGAGAAGAGTCAGAACGTGTTGTTCATTTCGTAAGAGCCCTGTTTAAAATGCATTTGAGACTCCTCTGCATATTAAAATGGAAATGACAGAGCTGTTTTACATTTCTGGACAGAGACAGTCACGACCGTGGGCAGTGGGCAGTCTGTCTGCGTTGTGCCTGAGTGAATCACCCCCACAGGTGAGATGTGCAGGGGTCAGACCGGCAACAATTTCCCCAACAGATAAAAGACTCATCTGTTAAAAGCTCTTCCTCATTTTCTGCCATGAACACGAAGGACCATCCATGACCAAAACATATTTGATGATTCACCAAGGACTCATCGTCATCTTGTTTTGTTATTTTATGTTTTGCAAATGGCGGCTCATTTTCACGGGTCGATGGTGGTGATATGCTTTCATCTGTCCTAAAGTTTAATCCTCAGCAGATGTGTTTTTTGCACGAAGGGACCAAACAGCATCTGACTGATGCTGTTTGCTGCTTTATGATAACTTTGTTGATCACAAGAGGCTTTGAAATTTTGCACCATGCATCTGATGTGTGCATTGCACCTGTTGAGCCATCTATTTTATTATCGCTAACAGGATAAACTTGTGTGACCTCAATGAGTCCCATGTGGCCACAGTTTGCCTGAAAGATTCAAGGGACCACTGCTGGTAGGTGTGGACTCAAGAGGAGATGCAGATGGGCTTTCCATTTTTGTCGTACTGGTACACCAACATCTTGATGCAGTGAGAGTTGGCCGGCGAAATCCAAGGGCTGCTTGTGATGGAGAAGTTGTGACTGGCGTAAAATGGCTTCGGCTGCTTCCGGCAGTGGATGAGGGCTCGGAGCATGTTGGTCGCCATGGCCCGGAAACGCTTGCTGATGAAGCAGTAGAGGAAGAAGTTGACGCCAGTGTTGAGCAACGCAAGCATGTTCGCCACGTCGGTGAGCACGTGGAGCAGGCGGCCGGCGCTTTGTGAGGTGGGTGGCGGAGAGTAGAAGTGGTAGAGGATCAAGACGGTGCGCGGAGCCCACAGAACTGCAAAAACAGAGGTGATGGCGAGGAGAATGGCGGTGGTCTTGCCGGTGGAATAGCCACGCAACCTGAAGCAGTTGCGGCGCTTTCGCAGCTTCCGCACGATGCCGGTGTTGAGGGAGAAGAAGACGGTGCAGGGAAGGAGGTAGACGGTGGCGCAGTGAGCCCAAACTAGGACGTGCTCGGCCACTGTTCTTCTGCTGCTTTCTCCTCCACCTCCTCCTCCTTCATCGCTTTTGCCCACCCCGGGTAGACTGTGCCAGAACTCAGGCCACCAGTAGTAGGGTGCGGCAGATAGCAAACAGCCGACGTACACCGCAAATATCACCTTGCGTGTTCGAGCGGGGTAGGACACCGTGTGGTAGCGAAGTGGGTGGCAAACAGCAATGTAGCGGTCGATGGTGAGAGGCACTGTTATCCAGATGGAGGTGTGGATTGAAGAGAACTCCAGAACCTGCACTGCGTTGTTTATGGATGGAGGGAGGAAGGAAGCCAAGATGAAATCCTCCAGGATGAAGTCAACAAACACAATGAGGAGCAGAACAAGGATGTCAGCAGCAGCCAGAGCCAGGAGATAGTTGTAGGAGGACTTCTGACGACGCAGCACCAGCTGGGACAGGATAACCACAGTCAGGATGTTAGCTGGGAGTGGTGAGCAAGAGGGTGATTGAAGGAATTGGGAAAATGGTGGTGAAGGTGGAAAAGAAATGGGTATAGGTTAGGGCAGGGAGGGAAACAGAGAGATTGATTGTTAGTGGACTCTGGTGATTGCAAACAGCCAGCAATAAACAACACAGAAATGCAGGAGCAGCTAACGGCGACAGAAATGCTGCAGACACTGACACAAGTTGCACAGAACAAAAGCATGCGAGCAATTTTAATATGAACAAGATGAAAAAAAATATTCTGCCAAGCTTAAAGTGTGCCAACCCTGTCTGTCTTGGTTCCTCCTATCTGATTCTTCGCTTCATTGACACCTGCTGGGTAATTCCAGGAGCAACTGCATCTCCCTTTGGCCAGATTGTTATCTCCAATCAGGAGTAAAGTCACAACACAGTGACAAGGGCAACATGCAGCCTCACAGTCTTGGCAGTACTGTCTGCCGTCCATTCGCCTGTGATTTAGCTTCTGAAATGAAGCTCAAAGTCAAGCCACCTCCCCCAGTCTGCCTCACCTTCGGATCGATGGTTTCACCCAGAAATAATCGTTAAACATTTTCACTGATGTTGACAAAGATCTTTGGCCAATTTGCATCTACCTTGCATTCGTAGGTCAGATGGTGTTGGTAAATTAAGGGTTTTTGAAAAAAAAAAAAAAATCAGAAAACACTCGGAAAGCCTTACATTTTTCATAAAATAGGATGAAAAATACAATTGATAAGAGGAACACCTCCACATTTATTCACACTTAAAATGGTTAAATCCCACACAGGTGTTATATTAGGTGAATGTCATTAGAGGACCTTTACTAAGTATTTTGAAAGCCACTTATTCTTATACTTAAATATTTTGCTTCGACAGTCAGCGTAATCCTGACTGTTGAAGCGAAAACGAACACCATTGTGACAGCTGTAGAGCTGTTTGAAGCCATAAGAAAGAAAATTGTAGCAGTTTAATTGTCTATTATTAGATAAGGGACTTAAATAGGTCTCAAAACAATTTGAAAAAATGGAGGGCATTAAAAACAACTGCCAACATGCCCAGGGCGGGCAGTATGCGTGAGTTTACCTTCAAAGCTGGCTGTAAGAAGCCTCTACGTCTGTGTAAATGAAAATGTGAGGACATTTGTGAAAAATGAAAGCCAAGTAGCGCTTGACTCAACGGCATAAAGATGACCCAAAACAAAGCAATAAACAGACTCAAGTACTGGGCTGAGTTTTGAGATTATCAACCTTTTGAAACAAGATATACATGTACGAATGTACCGATGTCAGAAATTATGAAGTCACTACAATTTTAAGGCATTAGACGTGGGTATGATGGACAGTCAAATTTCTTTTAAGTCATTTTTGATTCAGCACTTTCATAACAACTGAGGGTAGCCTAGTAATTTCATTGCGATATAAATGGCGTATTGGCTCTTATTTAAGTGCAATTCACTGTGAAAGGGTATAACCATTTTGTGGGATGTATAAAGAATTTCAAAATATTACAATTTTTGGATTTTTTTTTCTTCACAAACATTTACAAACAAATTAATAAATACTTTAAAATGATAACTTGTGCTTCAGTTGCCCAGCTAACAAAAACACTGTAAGTACTGTACCTGTCCTCTTTTCAGTGAATAAGACGAATATTTCAATGCAACCTGTTGGCACCGTGTCAAGTCATGTCCAGTGAGTTACCTCAAACAGAGACACTTCTGACATCCTACTGCAGCTTCAGAGACATTAATCCACTTAGCAGCCATCACTGTACATGCAAGCTTGTGTGATCGTGTCCCTGTCTGCAATAATGCATCTGGGATTGGATTAAATATGGCAGCTTGGAGTCTGGGAGATCACACTTCACAGCCTCAGCCACTATCCAGTGATTACAAATTACAAAGATGGCTCTGGATAATGATTAAAGATGTGCTTGCAAGGCTGGGAGGTTGTGCAGCAGAGTGCGCACACATCAGCAAGTGCTGGACTCTGAACATGTGCACACAAACAGATCGTCAGAGACGAGCCAATTCATTAGGGTCTGATCTATCAATAACCATAAATGACATGCCGAAGCTGTTTGGAAGATTTAGCACACCAATACATAAAGGGCTACCGAATGCTGCACTCTCCAGCTTGGTTAATATCAAGAAAAGGATATGGAAAATCATCTTTAGCACTGAGTTTTCTGGAAGATTTGAATATTTTTTTTCATAAAATGTTGCTGTATTCTATTAAAAATAAGTATTTTGGTTATGTTTTTGTGGTTTCTAACAGATATAACATGACTGCACTCCACATTTGATTTGGAAAGTAATTAGGTCTATTTCACGCATAATTCTTTCACAAAAATACTGAATTAAGTTTTTGTTGGCAGCTTTTATTCTGATGTTATGTCCAATGCTCGTCCTTGGTCATAACTTATTTGGCAGTGGCTGCACAATTAAAGATAAAGGACATGTGAAGAACAAAAGAAGAAATGTTAAAACTTCAGAAAGTCATATCTCCTTTAAGTCATGCTTCAGGTATTTGCTGGATTTTTGTCAAGTTTCGACACAAGAGAGAAGAAAAAAATGAAATTCAGAAGGTGGAACTCTTTTTCTCATGGGCTGTGTCTGTTCACTTTTCTTTTGCAGAACAAATTTTACATATCTTCTTTCTGGTTAAGACCGTTTTACAAGATTATACATCAACCGGCTCCCTCGGCATCAAAACATGAATAAATTAGGTGTGATTTAAACCTTTTTCACAGTTTTCTGCATTCAAAATGGTATCATCCTTTGGTACTTTGACAGCACTTTGCCACAGGGATGGCAAAGCAACAACAAGAAGAAAAAAAAAGGTTAATCATAATTTCATTGATTACTTCCTTCCTATCAGATTTGATAATAGTGTCAAGTCCTTTGGTTGACTAATCAAATAAAATGGTTGTTCTGATGCAACAAATGACTCAATACACTATATGATGGATCATTAGGGATTTTTTTTAGTGTCTCATCAACATATTTGATTTTATGTAAAGAGTCATTGTTGGTTGTTATGTAACAAAAACTCAATCCAATATCCTCAAAGCTAATAGGATGACTCTTTTATCCATGTAATTTTGTATTAATTTTGTATTAAACAGCTTTGAACAGCTCTTGTCACATCCACACACCTCAATGTGACAAACCAACACAAAGCAGAACATAATTGTGGAAGTAAAATGATGCATGTTTTTATTAGTTTTTAGACATGATAAAATTATTACTTTGTATTTGTATTCACACCCCTTTTTTCTGACATCCGTCGCATAAGATTCTTCAGAAGCCACACTTCTAAGTAGATAGGGCCCACGTGTGTGTTCGTTAGTCTCGGTGGAAATCCAACAGTTCTGGGAAGACTTCAGGGGTTTGTTTGAGAACATTAATGAACAAACAGCATTGAGATCAATAGACACAACAGATAGACAAAGGAGAAAGTTGGGGAGACCATAGATACGTTATAAAACAATAACCCAAACTTTCGTTAGTCCATTGTCTGAAAGCAGAAAGAGAATAACAACTGCAAGCCCACATAAGCATCCACCCAAACCTACAGACTGGGTGAACAAAGCATCAATCAGAACAGCTGCTAAAAGTGCCACAGGTCATTTGGGAGAAAATACTGACAGGAAAACTAGGTGTGCACTCCACAAATCTGGCCTGTAGAGAGGAATGCCAAAAAGAAAGCTGTAAGATGTTGCATTTCAGTTTGCCACAAGTCACAAAGAGGATGCTGCAAACATGTGGCAAAAGGTGCTCTGGTCGTATGCAACCTGTAAACAAAGTGCTGTGTATTCACTGAACAAACCATCTCAGTGAAACATGGTGGCAGTCAGTGGTCAGGGGTAATATTAAATAAATGGAGGTAGCAATCCTGGAAGAAAACCTTTTACTCAGTAAAGCCTTGAGTTTGCAGAGGTTTAAGTTTCAGCAGGACAAAGACCCTGAACATACAGCCGTGTTACAATATGACGATGTGGGTCGAAGAATGTTCACCCATTAAAAAGTGAAAGCCCAGAAAAAAAAAAAAAAATCCAATTAAACAGATGCCCACGGGCAATCTCCATCTCCATCCAATCTGACAGAGCTTGACATGTTTGCTCCAGATTTGTTGCTGTCATTGCAGCAAAAGCTGGTTCAATAAAGTATCGACTCTGAAGGGATGAATACCAAATACACCTCACACCTTCCAGATTTTTATTTATGAAACTGGACAATTTTGTGCTACTTCGGGTTTGTGCACCGTACATTTCAAATCCTCTCTCTCTCTGTAGTATCTCCATCTATCAGAGCACTTGCAGTTGAAGTGACATAAAATGGGGAAATGTGAGATATTTACTGTCCCTGCCTGCACGTTATTCTGTTTGGGCTGCAGCAGGGGCCCTCTCCAGATGAACAAAAGGGATCTCTTGCGAGCTTGACATTTTCCATTTAGCTGCAGCCGCCCTGCAACGGGGTTGCCCATCCATTTCAATTGATTCCTGCTTTTTTTTTTTTTTTTTTACGTTGTCTTTGTGGATCTGCTTGGCATTTAGCAGGGATGTTGGCGCAGAGGCCAGGTTTGTCTCAGCGGGGAAAGCCGAGGCGCTACACACAAATCATTCTCACAGATTGATGAATCCAAAGTTTCACCTTCTTTGTTTAGTTAAAAAAAACAAACAAACACAAAAAAAGCAAAAACAAAGCATCTCCAGCTGAGAGGAAAAATAAAACACGGGCTTTATCAGACCTCATTTTGCTTTTGATTGTGCATTTGTCAAGGTGGGTGTTTGTGTCTCCTCTCCCCCTGCTGCTCTACATTATAAGGACATCCATGGCCATTGACGTTGTGTAGCAGGAAGGGAGAAGACACAGCGTGCTTCCTGATGCGTGTAACGAGGCTGACTCATCCCGCCATTAGAGGCGGGCTGTCGACATATGACCCTGCACCGTTCAATCCAGAAAAACCAAAGTCAGAAACATGAGTGACTGAGGGTTGCTCTTGGCTCTCGTATCAAACACAGAAAAGAAGAAAGAAATCATTTGGAAATTATTTGGAGCAATTTGCAGCTTGGCAGCATGACTGGATGCCACGAAGAGCAAAGAAGGGCAAAAGAGGAAGAGAAGAAAACCTTGTTCTGATGAAGGTCGCAGAATTAAGGAGAGAACAGGTGAATAAGAGGGAATGAGAGGTAGGATTATAAGTACTAAAGAAGACAAAAAGAGGTGCAGAAGAGAACTGTCGGGGGGGGGGAGAAGGGAGGCGAAAGACAGAGAGGAGGTGAATATCAAAGCTGGCTTCAAAGGTCACAGGCACTTTGTTCCTGATGACAACCGTTTCCCTTTTGTCTTCTCTTAAGTGTCAGAGCGGACATAAAGCGGGGCGATCTATTAAATCCTCAGAGCAAAAGCAGGGGCACGTCCTCAGTGCAAACCCACTGAAAAGCTTTCATTCAGAGTTTAAACTCTGATTTATATGCTTTCATCGCATGCAAATGGAGCGATATCAGTGCAGAATGTTTTAATCTGAAGATAAGTTTAACATGTGGGCTGAGTGGTGACGGGGGTAGCACAAAAAAAAAGGGAGCAGAGATTTGTGTCGAAGCAGGAAATTGAAGAATATTTTACAGATTGGGAGGGGAAAAAAGAAGCTGCTGCATCAAACTACTGATGCAGTATTCTGCCTGCTCACCTCAGCAGCTATTCGTTTAAGAGCAGTCACACTTCTGGATCAAGGGGATGCTTAAGACTTGGAAACAAAAAGTGCTTGCAGGAACTGTTTAAAAATCCTGAAAACAGCAGACCTTGACTGAGACATTAACGAATGATCCAATGCTGAATCAACAAATCAAGGGAGTGCAAAAACTGCAAACGACAGTCAGAGGAGAAAGTGGCTGGAGAGGAATACAGATAATTCAGAGACATTTAGAGAAATGTCTCTAAAGAAACAGGTTGTAAATAATACTACGGGATGTGATATTAATGCTCCAACGAGGGGGAAAAAAAGAGTTAAAGCAAAAGAAATGAAAATATTCAAACAAAATAAGTATTGACATGAGGTCTTTGTACAATACTGCAACACAAAAGATCAAATCAGAACCAACACTATAAGTATTGTTAAAACTACCTATTTGATATGCATGAGAAGTGCCAGCTTAGTGATTTTTATGGGCTCTAAATCAAAGGTTAGCTCAATTTTTCAATAATTTCATCCAAACAAAAAATAAATTACAGGTGAAGCAATGCAGATAAAGCAGAGAGTCGAGGTAAAACCAAAATGAAATAAACATAGATTGACTGAAAAGAGGAAAGCGAATGGCTTAATAAGCTCCAGATCTCTGTTATCATCCTCGCATTGCTACTGCTGTGAAAACCAACAAACAAATACAGAGGTTTAGCTTGGTGCATTTCCAGCAGCTGTGACAGAGTTTTCTGTGTCAGCTGGCCAAACAAAGTCGGATCTGTCACAGCAGATCTCTGATTTATTGCCTCAAACAACACCTCCCTCGTCGGTTTTTTTTTTTTCCTTTTCTAGAACAAACCTCTGTTTCCAATCTCAGCCTACCTAATTTATTCATTTGCAACGCTCAATCTGTTATTGCTCCCCCTTTTTATCTCGACTTATCTCAACCAATTTCAAACCCTGCTTCGAGAGTGATAGCATCTATTAACAAGACACCATCCCGCTCCAGATGCCCCGTCACGGGTGCAGATTGATGGATCGATAGTTCAAACTGAAAATCGATGGAGCTCATCTCTTCATTAAGTAGCGGCTGACACTTGGCCCGCACCGCGGCGCGGAAGAAGAAGCGGTTGTTGGCGCTGACGACTCCCGACCTTTTCCCCTTGAGCGGGCGGATAAGTGGGCGTGGGAGGAGATGTTGTCCAGATTGCTCAGACACCAGTCAGCCTCTGGAGGAGTCACCAGAGCCGTGACAACTGTGCAGGGTCGGATCACTTTTTGTGCAATTAGTTGGAGAAATGTTCACTTTAGCAGGGCTGGTTGTTTTAACTATATTTCACAGTCTGATCCTTTAAATTGGGGAGACACCTGCATCTGTAAAGAGAAACAAATCGGGCATGACTGCATGGGAGAAGAAAAGGAGAGACGCAATTTGATTGCCTGAATGTTTCAGCGACGTCAGACTTGTTTAAAGGTGTGAAATCGTTAGGCTGCAGTGCGAAACCACCTCAGCAGCAGGACACTGGAAACAGAATAATGAGCATCAAGTGTGTAATTTGAAAGAAATGAAAGAACTCAGATTTAGAAGGACGGAGCACATCTCTCAGAAACCGATTTCCTTTTTTATATTAGTCTGTCGCTCATCCAGGTTTAACACCTCCACTACGTGCGGCTGTATTTTCTCAAGTCATTTAACCTTTTTCTTTAAAGAGAAGAGGGGGTTAAGCAGGCAAAGCACCCACGTGTCACTGAAATGATCTCCCTCCACACCAGAGCACCCGTGCACCTTTTAAACCTTTCCCTTCACCCTTTTATGACTCTTACCCGCACTCTTCCAGAAATTATTTTACCTAGTATCACAGTTTTATGTTTGCTCCCTAAATTACACATCGAATGATTAGGCATCAACATTGTCAGTTTTACAAAAAGATAGTTTTTGTAATAGTATAACAGTCAAATTTAAGACTTTTAAGTTATCGAAAAAAAGGCACTAAAACATTGTCTGTCCATCATTTACCACCTTATATTCAGATTTCAGTGGCTGGATGTTACACCGGGGGAAGCAAATCTAGTCTAGGGTTAAGGATATTTATTTATTTCCTGATGTCTCACCCTGTAATGCAGGGAGACAAACAGCAAGTGTTGCTTAGCCTGTATCTTAATTAGTCAGTGCAGCAACGTCTCAACTAATATTTGAACCTGGTCTGGGTCCATTCTGACACAGACAGAACGCACTACCGCATGTCACGACTGGCTTAATTATCATTACGGTGTTTCAAATGAAGTCAGACAAAGTCAAAAGATGTAACAAGCTATTCAAAAGGAAACTGAATCTTCTTGATGCAAATCTGGAGTTTTGCACAACAAATGCGCACATCTGATATGCTTGAATATGAAATTTCAACCATCTGTGGACAGTTTGCACGTCTCAAAGGATATCCAGTAATAGGAAGGCAGAGAAGTAGCAGTTTAATTAGCTTTTCAACCATTTGAACATCTTAGTGTTCAGGTAAAGGACTAGATGTGGAGCCTGCTGTTTAGCGATGCTAACAGCGCTAACGTAAGATGGTAAAGGAAAGCTAAAACATTTTTAGTGTCTTTTAAAAAGAAAATGTTAGCCTCTCACACATGGTGTGACAGTCCCTCTGCTACTTCTACAAAGAATGAGAGCAAAAGAGCTAAAAATATATTTTGAATGCTGCTCTTACATTGTCTTCATAATTTAGCTCCTAAAATAACTTTACAGCTGAAAATGTTAGAATTCCCATAAAAAGTAACATTATAAATTACAAAAAGTTTCAGTTACATTTTTCATTGTGCCACTTTGACAAAAAAAAAAAAAAAAGATCAATGTATTTTGTACATCACTCATCTCTACCAGGGGTGTTAATAAATGTTGAGGGAGTTATTATTGCTGAAACTGCCTGGCACATTCTTCATTTATTTATTTCCCTTTTTTAAACGAGTTTGGCGATAAAATTTCCAGAAGCACACTGTGTGCAGAAATGTCGAACCACAAAGAGAGACTGGAACTTCATCACACTCTTTCCGTGTCCCGTAGAGTTGCTCATCAGCTAATGGTTTCCTCCTGCGCACGGCGTACCCGGCGCTTTAAGACACGGCGTACAATCCAAGGAGCAGGCCCTCACATCTACAATCGCAACCTGTTAGCGACAGCTTCGCTACGCTGCTCGCCCTGCCTGCACATGTGTCCACCGTCTCCAGTAGCGTGGTGTGGGGTGTGGAGACACAAACAGAAAGCTCAAGTTAGCAATTAATTAAAAACGCGGCAATTAGTTTCAGCTCTGTCATCTCAGCCGCTCTCAGTGCTCTGAGGTGCTACTTCTGCTACATCGCTCTGCCCATTAGCGCTCTGATCCCTCTTCTAACACCAATGTTCTTCTTCTCTGTGCCCTTTTCTTCCCTTCCTTTTCCGGCCTTTAATTTTCAGCATTTCCTACTTTATGATTTCCTCGAACTGGTCGAACTGATTTATTTTGTTCCATGACTTGACATGCATTATCCCTCTCTCAGCGCCTTCTTACCTCAAATCTCCACTTCTGATGTGACCCCTGCCTGCACCACAACATGCAGCTCTGAGTCAGTGTTTGGATGCATAAGGGACCCCAGTTAGCTGATGAAAAACCTGAATCATAGTTTCCTGTCAATAAAGAGGCTTTATTGCATGTGTGTTTGTAGGTCATGCGGCTGCTTCTCGCGCACACTGCTCCCATGAAACATTCATGATTCAGCTTGAGTGGAATGAGCTGTGTCATAATGATTGAACAAGTCGCTGCTGCAAAATATCAGCTTGCTGCACTTAACTTAGCCATCAATTCAGGCACCTTATTGTTGTACTCCCTCGCTCTCCCCTGGTTACTCTTACTAGGTGATTAAATAAACAGCCTTAGTTGCATTTCTAAAGGCAACCCGGCAGCAGAATCAAAAGAAATGACAGTGAGGCAAATTGCTGGCCCCTGACTTAAATAATTAGGCAGGATTTGATCAGAAAGAAAGACTTATTTTTACAAGACAGCAAATCTCTGGGGCAACTGCAGTCTTGGCTCACAAAAGCGCTGGACTTTGCATTGCAGATTTATTTCCGACCGAAACGGCTTACGCTCGTGATAGCATCTCATTTTCAATCTTTATCAAGGGAAAGCAATCAGATCTGAGGGAGATTTGCTAATCTGCAGCAACTGGTTGAGAGAGACATCAAAACTCGCTGAGTAAAATTGTAAATACTGGGTAAGTTGCAGAAGTAATCAAACTCCTTGAAATGTTTGACTTTTCTCTTATTATAACAAGAAACTGCAATAAATTTCACTGGGATTTTATGCATGTTAAAACTGCATGCAACTGTTTATTGGTAATAACTGGTTCATAACTTTGGCATGCATTTGTAATTTCCCTCCAGCTACATCCATCCTCCCATCAACTCCAATCAGCCCCTGCTGAAGTAACGCCTCCCCAAAGCAAGATGCTCCCACCACCATGTTTTAAATATCGGGGGTGGTCTATGCCAGGTGATTAGTTGGGTGAGTTTTCTGGCACACAGAGGGTTTTGCATGTAGGTCAGAAAGTTTTATTTGGGTCTGACACATTTTCTCTTTGGCTTCTTACAGTTTTCCTTCAACAACGTTTTCCTTCCTGCTGCTCTTAGATAATAGCCAGGTGTGTAGAGTGCACAATCAATGGTTGTCGTGTTGATAAATTCTCCCTGCTGTGCTGTAGATCTATGCAGCTCCTCCAGAGGCACCATAGACCTCTTCTGTTGTTAATTTAGTCTTGACAGGTTAGCTTTGCCATAATCTTTCCATTCTACCCACGCACGTTGATTGCACTGATCTGATGTTAGAGTAAGTGTAACTTGATAGAAATTCCCACCACACAAATACTTAAAAACATGCAACATTTTCATTTTCACTTTGTGTTGGTTGATCATATATATTCCCAATAAAATAAGCATAAGTTTCTCCTAGCAGCATGAGAAATAAATATCAGTAAGCACTCAGGAAATTAGTTTTGTTTAATCATAAATTTCTAATGTCTTGGTGTCTTTAAGTAAACTGGATGTGTGTATTGGTAGGTTTTTGACATCGAAACCCTGACCTCCATTCAGACATCAGTAAATTTAATCTTTAGTCTGACCTCTAATTTTTTTCTGTCAGAGTCCCTGTCTCTCTGTTTCGCACATGCACAGACGTCGTTTTGCCTCCCCGTGTGAGAGCGAGTCATTGCTCATGGATCACGCAGTGGGACAGAGGCAGTAAATGAGTCTGACAGCGATGGTGAATGGACTAATCATTCAACGGGGAGGACAGATGTGTTATCAAATCGGCTCCCTGAAGAAAAAGCCGTGCAGCACACACCTGTCCTGGAGGTCAAGCCAGTAAGATTACTCACACAACTTCTCAAGCATCTGCTTGCACCTACTTACACCTCATCTGACGTTCAAAAAAAAAAAAAAAAAAGACAGTAGTGGTGGAATTTTGTGCTTATTGTGATGTTTTAAGTCTCTAAAGATAGAATGACAGGCACAAGTAGAAACAAATACACATAAAGCATGTGCATGCGTGACAAGCCACAAGGTCAGAGTGACAAATCAACAAGCGTGTGTGTGCAGCGGTGCACAGCAGTCTTACTCAGTCCTGCAAACAAGTGCACAACAAATCGAAATGCAAAGCGTAACTCTGGGAGAGAGCAGCGATGCAGGCAGCAACGCAGACTTTCTTACCAGGCAGGCCGAGACAGAGCAGGACGCTGTAGTAGATAACAGGCAGGGGTCCGAGAGGGCATCCCCCGGTGCTTCCATTGTGGTGGGACACAGGGAAGATGTGGCTGTGCTCCATGCCTTCTTTCTGTCCTTGTCCTCTTCCTCAGCTGAGCTCAGTGTCAAGAAGTCTGGCCAAAAGGATCAAACCATCGCCGGTTCAGACGAGAAGCTGTTCTGTCCTTGGGTGCCAATGAGCATGAGTGTGTGGATAGTGGGTGCAGAGTGTTGTGAGAAGGAGGGAAAACCAGCGGGAGATGGAGGAGGAGAAGGAGGAGGAAGAGTAGGAGGAGGAGGCAGAGACGAGACTCGAGGAAGAGGCGACAAATGATGTGTGTTAGTAGGTGATGGAGAGGAGGGCGGCGGGCAGACGGAGGCTCGAGGAGGTGAGTGTGAAGGTAGAAGAGGTGAGGGAAGGATGCTGCATGAGTGTGAGAGCTGGAGGGGGAATGGGAGCGAGAGGAGACAGCACAGCAGGAGGAGGACGAGAGATGAAAAGGGAGGGAGGGAGGCAGGGAATGAGGGATAGAAAGGGCAGAGAGGGAGCGAAAGAGAGGAGGTTGCAGGTGGGAGGTGGAGGTGTTGGAGGACAGAGACAGAGAGATAATAAAACTGACAGGAAGACAGATGTGATGGATGAAAGGAGATAAAAGGAGGGTTAAGTTGACTGTGGAAGAGGACAGAGCTGTTGGTTGTCTGTCAGTCAATTTCTTTATTGGCGGGTGAAATTCTGCACTTTTTAATGATTCAGAAACATCACAGCTTCCTTCACACATGTACAGACGCCTCTTTGTTTGACATAAACATGGAGAAAACATACATGTGGCTGCAATGCAACATGAACAGGCTGAACCATCAGCCTGTTCATGTTGCTTTGAAACATTAGAAAGACATTAAGTCTATGTTTGTTTGTTTTTTCCTTTTTTCTTTTTGGACTCCGTAGCAGCGACAGGCAGTATGTGTTCTTACTCCCCAAACTCAACTACAGCGCACTGCCATCAATATCTTCATGAATTTTACTTAGCCAGAATCACTGGGAAATTTCACACAAAGGAGAGAAATAGCAGGCAACATTGTTTATTCCTTTGCTTCAGATAAAATAATTAAAATGTCTATCTGGAAGAAAAAAGAAAAAAAAACTAATACCCAAAACAGCAGGAGAGGATTTTTTTTATGCAGTGGCTTCCAAGACTATTCACAACCCAGACATTTTTCATTTTCTGTCCTCTTGCAGCCACAAAATGCATTTTATTGGGATTTTATATGATTGCCAACATTAAATAGTGAACGACCTCCTAGCAGAAGAAAAGTTATAGACTGGCTGTATATATAAAAAATATAAAAAATTCCCTTCTCACCCTTTGCGGGTGGTCTCTTTCATCCTCTGAGCTCGGGTCCTCTACCAGAGGCCTGGGTGTTTGGGGGTTCTGCGCAGTATCTTGGCTGTGCCTAGAACTGCACATTTCTGGACTGAGATGTCTGATGTTGTTCCTGGGATCTGTTTGAGCCACTGCTCCAGTTTGGGGGNTATATATATATATATATTACAAATAAAATCTGCAATATTTCTTAAAAAGCTACTCGGGCGCCATTTTTCTGATACATCTAAGTAAAATTGAGCATGACCGGTTGCTTTCAGAGTCCAACTGTGTGTCATTTTATTCCAATTTAAATCCAGCTGTTCTGGGAAGGCCTCAGGGGTTTGTAAAAGAACATTAGTGAACAAACTGCATCACGAAGGCTGAGGAACACAGTCGACTGGTCAGAGAGGAAGTAGAGGAGAAGTTCAAAGCAGGGTTAAGACGTAAAATCCCATCAAACAACGTTTTATCTGCATTCATGAAAGAGTGGTGGAAAAAAAGAAATAATAGTTGAATGAAGGCCATGAGAAGCCCCATTTGAAGACTGACACAACAGGTAAAATGCAGTATGTGGTGAAAAAATTAAAATGGCGACCTGAACACACCACTGCCACTGTGACATAGAGATATGGGTTACCTTTCTGTAACAGAGACAGGGGAGCTGGTCAGAGGTTACTGAATGATGCTTGTACTGGTCTATACTTGAAGAAACCATGTTAAAGACGGGTTAGGACGGTGTAGTCAAAGTCCAGAGGTAAATCCAAATAAGGCTCTATTGAATGATCGTCTAAAAAATCTTAAGCTACTTAAGTGGGTAAGAATTTTGTTTTCCCAGATAAGACGGTGCAGACATAGCCCAAATGTTTTTTACTTTATCAAAGATTGACACATCATGCCACAGTTTATAAATATGTATTCATTAAAAATGTTGAACATTTTCAGGTTTTTCTACTTCCACAAACATGCAAATGATCCATCACCTAAAATCCCAGACAGCTTGTGATAGAGTCATGGGGAAAATATGAAAAAGTTCAAGAGGTTTGTTTTGAAAGACTGCATGTAAACAGCACAAACAATCAGCACTTAAAAAACTGCGTGACGTGAATAATTTAACATTTGGTGTCTTTACTTACCGTCTAATGAGAGAAAGCAGCAGAGCACATTCTTGAAATTGGCACCATGTAAAATGGTAATTCTGAAACCGAACTACACTTCATTAAAACAGCTAATTAAATGAAGGCTTTGTACAGATGAAAAAATTACTTTTTTTTTCATCATTTGGTGCTTCAATGGCTATTCTTGTTGAAACTTGAACAAACTCTTCCCTATGCTTAGGCTGCTGTATGGCCATGTCATATAATGCAACACATTTCTGCGTCAAATCAGACAGAAACAGTGGGGACAGTAAAGGTCAACATCCAAAGGGGCTTTTTGTTCTCGTGGTCACAGGTCTAATGTAGCCTCCCGTAGCAATTGCAGCAGTTTGTGTTGCTGAATGCAATCTGTTTCACAGGCAGATAATTTGCTTGTCCTGAAGAGCAATAGTCACATTTGACTGCTGCAGTAAGAATGAGTACATAATGGTCTCAGGACCGTTATGCTGCCGTTGATGTGAAATAAAATGTGTTTTTCTTGCCCCACTTGTTCCCTTTTTCAGCCTACACCAGCTTCAATCATTGTCGTTGTGCAGACAAGTGAAAAAGATTTCATTTTGGGGTCATTCACAGTTTACTTGAGCCAATCTTTAGAATAGGTCAGTTGGTTTGCAACTTGAAAAAGTGAGCAAAGCCGAGGTTTCTGCAGAATATAGTTCCTACAAGGGGAAGCAAATGCAACAAAAGCAGCTTTACTTCAGCTTTTATTTAAAGGTTTAGATACGGCATCTCAATAGTGGATTATTTGAAACAGTGGGGGGAAATAAGTATTTGACACACTCTCAATATTTCATGTTTCCTCATTCCCAAAGAATGAAGTGGTCTGTAGTTTTCGCTTCAACTGCGAGAGACAGAATCTATTTATTTTAAGTCCATTAAATCAAATTGTATGATTTTTTAAGAAATTGATTTGCTGTCGTGTATGGAAAATTGGACCAAATTCCAGAAAATAATTTGGGAAGTTCATGATGAAATCTTTAGTAAATAATAAATAAATAACCCATTGGTTATTGTCGATAACCAATGGGTTATCGA
Source organism: Poecilia formosa (assembly GCF_000485575.1). NCBI lineage: Eukaryota > Metazoa > Chordata > Actinopteri > Cyprinodontiformes > Poeciliidae > Poecilia > Poecilia formosa. The sequence continues at coordinate 126,437 of NW_006800027.1, read as the reverse complement.
CAATAACCCATTGGTTATTGCAAGATAAAAATGAGGAAATTACAACAAATTACAGAAGTTGTCACAGAAGGAACCGTTTGGGGAAAAAGCAAACCAGAGAGTTTAAATAATGAGAGAAGTGGAAGTAATAAAGAAAACCAGTGGAGCTAATCAGAGGAAAGTAGAAGCAGCTGAGGGATGAGATGATGTAAAACTGATGGACAACCTGAGTGCAGGTGAAAGATAAACTGAAGGAAAACCACACATCTGAAACCTTAAATATAAATCTGAATGCCTAAAATAATAATAAGCCAATTAGGTAACACTCAGTAAGTATGAATTTAATTAAATAAACAATAAAGAAATGACAAAAACCAGAAACACAGATGTAACTAAATATTTAAGCACCTGTGGATAACATTTTGGTCATCTACCAACCTGTAAGGATTCTGGCTTTCACAGCCCGAAATCCTCCTATCTTCCACTCATTACCTGTACTAATTGCTCCTGTTTGAACTTCTTATATGCGCGCTGTCTCTTTAACTCCATGTGCTCTCCAAGGGGATTGGAGACTGGCTCCTTATGTGCCAACTTCTGTAGTGTTTGGGGTTAAAGGACAGTCTGTCTTTTCAGCTCACAGATGGAGTCGAGTACCTGTTTAAACCTGAGAGAGAATTGAGGCTTGGTCACCTGTCCAGGCCGCTGTGTTTCATTAGACGGTTCAAAATGACCCAATTGGCCCAATTGCAACCTCAGCATCACTCCCTTTTGTTGCGTATGTCTCTGTGCCATCCTTTGGGCCCCTGATGGTAGATCCTCCCAAGCTTTCTTATCAGATCTTGTGACCTTCAGGCCACTTCCACTCTATGTTGGATGGTTAGATGGTTCACAGGATTACAATCAACCTGAATTGTATTCCCTGCTGGAATGTTTTTTTTTCTTTCCCTTTTTATGTTTCAACAGAAAAAGGAACTTGTGTTCATTGTGTGGTTTTGTCGTGTTCGTTTGGTACTCCATGTCTTGCATTTGGTCCTGATTTGCTATTTTGGTTTAATAATCTATTCTTCCTTGGTCCATTTATTGCCATCCACCCTCCAAAACTCGGTTGTCCCAGCTATCAGTCTCCCTGTTCGTTATTCCTCCCTGTTCATTCTGTGCCTGCCATATCTTCTTTGTCTTCTTCTCTATATTCATCCCTAGTTTGTCATGTGTTATTTTCCCCCTGCTGCCTCTGTTTGGACTTTTGTATGTTTTTGGGCTTTATTTCACTGAATTCAAGCACTCTGTTTTCTTTGCAGCCAGTCGCTTGCTTTCTCTAGCTTTTAGGTTCTCCTTACTACACAACATTACAGCTTTTTTCATGCATTCTGACCTAACCAAGCAGCAGTGACCAACTTCATAATTATGGGATGAATATTAACAGTTAAATAGTATCTGTATTACTTATTGTGTTGTCAGGAAGCAGTTCAGATTTTTGGAGTTTCAGCGTTATTCATGGCACAATTTAACGGGGAAATATGACAAAGGGATGATGAGCAGTATCTCCACCTGTCCGTTAACTGTCGTGCCTGAAATCTTTTGAAGTCCACTGTCCTGTAGAAAACATTTCTGTCACAACTGGAAGTGAACAACTGGTGACTTTTGATGTTTTAGAAACTGCAGGAAACCTGAACCAGGACATTGCCAGGGGAAAACAGCGGTGAAGCTGACATATTTTCTAAGCTATATTCAGTTCCTTAAGTGAACAACTGGTAGTGTGTTGGCAATTTTAAATCTGTTCTGCAAAGCGATCTAAAATTAAAAACTAAACAAATGTGTCCTTCCTGTTTGTGTTTTCAATCTGCCACTTGTTTTATGCATGTAAGTTGTTAACTCCATTAAACTAATTACAAACTAAAACGCAGTGAACCCAGTGTGGAACTCTGAGGTACTCCAACATTACTTTCAAACATTAATCATTATAAACATGCTGTTTTCTGTTTTGAATAATGTGGCATAAAAACCTTACGGTTGAAAATAATACAGCTTGAATCTGAGACACTTTCAACCATGAAACCCTCTCAGTTTGCCTTTCACAGAACGGTTATGGTTTTAGTGTACTGATGTTTCCAAAATGCACATTATATGAAAAAGGAGTATTCATAAATTGTTGAGTTAAGATGAAATGATTTCCAACATTTCTGTATTATTTTTACCTCCCGCATCCATACCACATAACTAATTTATATGCCGTATAACTAATTTCTTTTTGCCAGTGCCTAGCACTCATTACTGATTATGCAATGATTTACAGTCCAGACAGCTTTAGGCTTTCAGGATTTGCCACTTGTGCACAGAGTAGCTCTCAAAGCAGCCTTGGCAATGTGCACGGTCAAACATGTCCATTTAGAGCGCTGTCAGCTGAGTCTCTGCTCTCTATATGAGCCTCTTCAGCACAATCAGGGTCTACACTGCGTTTCCCCCCGGGTTTGAAGAAACAGAGCCAGATTTTAATTTTCTCCTCTGTATGTAATAAAAGTTGGGACGGGGCTGTGATAAGGACTTGGGGGCCGATGAGTTCAAACTGTTTTGCACAGGGAAAGTGGAGTAAAAAGTTTGCTTTATGGAAGAAAATGTGTCACACCAGTGGAAAGCATATATATATAAAGGAGAAATGTTCATCTTTACATGTGTGATGGTTATTTCATGACATCTTGATCTTTTATGAGCCCCCTGCTGTGTGAAATGAAGAATTGATTACAGAACCTGTCCAGTAATGGATGGCCTGTTTCTGCCACGTGCTTCAGACATGGGACGTAGTGAGTGAAGGAGAGAGGAGGCACATGCTCCTAATTCTTTCTTCCTTCATGGGAACAAATGAGCTGCAGGGGACGTCGGATGGAGAGCACCACAATTATGTGTTAAATAAAATATGGCCAGATGACGTGAATTGATTACGGGGAAATGTGGAACAGAATAAAAAGTGATTCTTCAACTGTAAAAGACCCTTGAAGGGATGTGCATACCCGTTTTTTAGTGTATTTCCAGGCTGAAAGCTTCCCTTTGGTTGCCATGTATGAAGGACACAGCGTATAAAACTAATCTACAAAAATGCATGAAAGGGGAGGAATGAACAGGCAAAAGGTTTTTATCGAGATTTTTTTTATCCATATTTTCAAATATTAGGGCAGCTATTATTCAATTTCTGCAACCTTTTTTCTGCCATTCACAGGCGAGACTCGACCAGCTGCTCACCGTTCACTGCAGCTACAGTAAATGAGATGGAGGAGGAGAAGAAGCACAATATTTCCTGGTGGAAGGAGAGTTTAACATCCACCTGGATGAGTTCTGTGGAAATAGCCTGGAGTTTGGTCTGCAGCTGCCAGATATCAGGCAGGGAAATCAAACTAAATGCATTTGTTGTTTTCAAAAGCTCAATAAAATGACTGGGGGAAAGCAGAAGTGGAAAAGAAGAGAATAAATAAGCAGCTTCACTGAATATCACATTTATTGTAACTAAACTCTGGGATTTCTAATTAGGAAAGGAGAAAGAAGAAATCGGGTTCTTATTATTAAAATTTGTTCTGATGTTTATTTTTCTAAACATGCAGTCGAACAGTTGGTCACACAACCAGTAAAGAAAATCAAGGATGTCATGATGATACACCCCTCTATGGTAAATCATCATTGTTGTTGAATTTCTTAGATAACTATAATAAATGTAGGAGATACTAAAATGATCAGTTATTGTTGATTTTTGTTTTTTTAATGCTACAGGGTCTATTTCACTTTTTTTCAGTGCACATACTTTAAAGAAGAGGCAGGGGTTGAAGTTCAAGAAAGAGATTTATCAAAACAGAGAGGAAGCATGTTAGCATTAGCCTAGCACATCAGAAAACTGCACTTAATTCATCAACAAGATCTATGTGTCAGGTCAGATATACATATGTTTTTTTTAAATATTATAAAATTATGCCTGATTTAGTGACATGTTTTCGGAATGTTACCTTTGTGTGTTTAGCATGTTAAACTCCACTTGGGTTAAATTACCTGCTGCTGTTCAGGAAAAACAAGAAGGAGAGATTGTTTCCTCTGAATATAGAGCTTCTGGGCTTCAAGCATATACATGGAACTGATTTTATTAACTTGGTATCAAACTGGGACTTGCTGTAAGCAAATACCTAACCTTGCGTGACCCAGATTGGTCCAAAACAATCCTGACTGAGACGTCCACGCTGTAAATCACATGTACCAACAATACAGTTTTTCCTGATTGCTTTGACCTGCTTAAAGGAACTGAGACGCACTCACCACTTGGAAACGTGTTAACCCTTTCTCACTGGTTTGACACATTTTGCTCTCTCTTTTGCAGAACATTTAGCACAGATGTCATTCAAGCAGTCAAAACTTAAATGCTTTATCTATGGTAGGTAAACATAAAGCATCACTTCTGAATTATTAGAACCGATGAGCAGGTCTTCACTTAGAAATCAGTCTGCAGGCTTTAAGAAAAGCTCATGTATATGTTGTTCTTTACCAGTATGGATCCAGGGAAGACGAGACACAGTATCAACAGTGGAAATTTATGTTACTGTAATAGATTTTTTTCTACCCATCTTATTCTGTAAACAAAACTAATTTTGTGAATGTCAAGACTGAAGAAACTGGAACTGTCTCAGCAATTTCCACATTGTGAGAGAATAAAAAGAGAAACATGATTAATGACATAGCTTCCAGAAGGCAGGTTATTGCAGTGCACGTACATGCAGACTGTAATATAATAACCTGCATTAAGTGGTTTCTCCTAGCATTGTGCCTTCAAGTGCAATAGATTGAGCTCACGCTACACTGTTTAGAGGATCACCCTGTAAAAAATGACCTTTTCCTTTCATTAGGTAGGAAAAAGAGGTCAAATTCTCTTTCCTACGGCGTTCAATAGTTCTGAATTAGATTTGAGTACAATACTTTTCTCCCTTCATATCATCATCCTACTCACCCAAACTCTCTGGAGTTACATTATAGTACTGAAGATCTTTTAACAAAATCTGCTGTTGTGTCTTGACACTTAAGGCGGACTCTTCTAAGTCGTAAATTAATAAATTCACTAATTGAAGAAGCAGTTGTAAGAAGACAGAATGTGTTTTTTTAGAGTTTCAACTTAATTTTAATCTTGACTAGAGCACAAAATTACATATCTCAGTTTAAAAACCGTTAAATTGTAAAATATTGTGTCAGTGTTGACAAAAAAAAACAGTTTTACTTCCTTATTAGGTCTCAAGAGGAGAATGTGATATATTTTTTTCCTAGTGAGTGACGTAAATGCTGTCCATTTCAAAGCTAAAAGTCTGTTGTCCTTTTGGATATGTGCAATAAAATCTACAAAACAAAACCAAATCCTACCGAGATAGTTGAACAATTTGCTTCAGCTTGTGGCCTTCATTAGGGTCATGGGCCAGATGACGAAAGACAAGAAAAGGTTTCAATCCTCAAGTTTACAAATAAAAATCAAGTTTCAAACTCACTCACCCGACAAAAAACTCAAACTGAGAAGAGAAAAGAAAATTGTTCTATGAGTTCTTACTAGCAGATGACTCAAAACCTCAGGCTACGTCTGAGTTTAGCTCAGCTGGACTTGGATAAAAAAAAAAAAATCACATTACTGCCATCAAAGAGCATGAGCCAATAAAATTAAGATGCTTATGAAGCAGGTGAGGTACTATACAGAGGAAATTGAGAACAATGTGGTGACTATTGCGGGGCTAATGTTGTTAAAGAACAACAGAACTCCATTGTAAAAATCAAACCAGATGGTGGGGCTGAACTGCAAGCCGGAAGGTGGTGATAAGGCAGAGACAGAAAATAGCAGGTATTACAGCTAAGCACTGGGAACACATGGAACCTCCAAGCAGTTTTTTTTTTTAAACCTACATTTAACCAAATAAAAACCCATTGAGATGGCCGCCAGGTTGTCATAGTGGACAAGATTTAGCAAAATAGCAAAAATAGACTGTAAAAACATATAAAATGCAAACAATGCTTTGAAGCTACAGTCCTTTCAAAAAGTATTTATGATTTTATTTTTGCTTACAGTGAAATGTTTTCAAATCAATTTTAATGTCTGATAAAGAAAACTGGATTAAATATCACATACAGTTTTAAATTTATCTTATAAGACAAGAAATGTGTTTCAGGATCCTAACAAATATGATTGGATGTATTTTAGAGAAAGAAAATCATACAGTTTTCAAATGTGATGGTGGTCGTAGTGTGAATGTCTGGGACTGTTATAACCCCACCCTAAGGCCCCTAAGGTAGGTTCTGGCACTGGGTTTAACATAAAAATCAGTAATCTGAACAGTTGATGCAACAAAATAGTTTATTTTATAAATCTGGTAAAATAAACACGGGAGGCAGAAAACACAGGGAAGCTTTAAGCTTCAGGATCTCCAAGGCCAAAACAACAAACAAAACAATCCCTTTTAACTATAAAATAAAACAACCACTTTCTAAAAAAGAACTAAAAGAAAATACAAAACCTGAACTCCCTGGATTAACACAAAACAGGAGAAACAAAAATGGCAGAGAACCCCTACCGGCTTCTACTGCGAACAGAAAAACACGACTTTAGTTAAACACTAGATCCCTCCCAATATGCTCACAGCACAACCACTTAAGTTCCCACAAACAGTCAGACAAGATCACATCACATCAAGGCCCAGCATCGAAAAGGATCTGGCATCTCCAGCATGAAGCTCCTTATGAGGTGGCAGACGAGCTCCAATGCATTTCACCTGCAGTAGCCAGGTAGAGCTGAAACACAAAGACACAGAGACGGAGAGCTCTCTCAGGAAGAGATCCCTTAGAGGTCAGTGACTTTGTTGATTCAGGACTGGAGTGACCTAGTCAAAGTCCAATCTTCAATTCAATTGAGATTCTGTGGTTTGACGTCAACCAGATCCCAATGTGAAAAAATTCCCCAACATGATGTAAACGACTCGTGCAAGATAGTGAAATATTAGCTGACAGTAACTGGTTTTGCTCCAAAAAATGTGAGAAATTATTCAGTTTAGGGAGAAATTATATTTTCACATTTGGGAATATGTGAAAATATATGTGAAGGTTATGTTAGCTTTTATCCTGCTAAATAATAATCAAATATATATATAAAAAAAAAAAAAAAAAAAAAATTCCCTCTCACCCTCCGTGGGTGGTCTCTTTCATCCTCTGAGCTCGGTCCTCTACCAGAGGCCTGGGAGCTTGAGGGTCCTCCAGTATCTTGGCTGTGCCTAGAACTGCACATTTCTGGACTGAGATGTCTGATGTTGTTCCTGGGATCTGTT
>NW_006800027.1:109062-118947 GCF_000485575.1 Poecilia formosa | reverse complement strand
ATTGTACTTACTTGGATTGTCTTTGAGTTTCATTAAATTTTGTTTGGTGATCTGAAACATTTAAATGTGACAAAAATGTTGAATCTGTGAAGGGCGAATACATTTTATAGTACTGTAGAAAAATTAAATAAAAAAAAATCATTTGTGAGGAGCAAAAGCAGAAAGTTTATATTACAAAATTAAGAAAAAAACAAAACTCAGACAACACAATAAGTCCTGTCTGAGGGTAAAAACTAAAGCTAGGAATCCATGGCAGCAGCACAGAGAACCTGCAGAGATTTCACAGCTAGGCTTTAATAAGTTTCCATAAAAAAAACACTTGAAAAAAGAGAGGATCAAATTTAAACTTCACAAGTCCAAATTTGAGGTCAAATTGGAAGAACTGTGAAAAGTTAATTCAGCTCTAGAGGCTTTATCAGGCTGGTAAGCAAAATAGGTCTGATCCCACTGACTTCATTCTTAATATAAAGGTTGACTAATGTCAGAGAGCAGCATATGTGCACAGGGTGCATGTCAAACAGTACATAATAAACAGAAAGTGCTAATTGTAAGCAGCATCCTGCCTACAGATGAGGTGGACAGGTGGCAACATAAATTTATCTTGCTCCGAAAACTTCCAGGCAGGAGGGAAATTCTTGTTGTCATTATCATCTGTTTGCATTTTTTCAAAGAGTGAGGAATATCATAAATGTAAACTGTTTGGGTTCTTTCAACTAAAATCGCTGACTGTTTTATTTAAAAGGTGAAACTGCAAAAAATGAAGAAATACAAAAATATTTACACAGTTCAATTCTAGCTAGATGCAGTCTAGAGTTTGACTTTTAAAATTTTTTAATCCATTGTTAGTTATTGCACCCTAGACCCACCTCATGAAAATCCCAAATTTAAGTAATTATGGTCATACCATCATTTTTTTTTTTTATCTTATTTTACTTGGCCCATTTTACTTTGTTTCTTACATTGGCTTGTTGAAGTTGGCTACATTTTTGCAGTTACAATTTCAGTTTTTTTTATTTTATTTTATTATTTTTTTTCCATGTGACTCTCACCCCTTCCAGCTTTGAACACTAGAAAGCGGAAAAAGTTACATGGAATGGAATTTAGGGGCGGAGAATATTAGTCAATAGGCAACATCAAAGGACACTGATGACATCATCACCGATCTCATGGAATTTTTTTTAACAAAATTTATTTAAAAAATTGAAATTCAGACCGATTTTTCAAAAGTCGACATACAATATTAGCCATATTTATTTATTTTGGAGTATTTTACTGGTGGATCTTACCAACAGTAAAAGTGAGCTTTATAGTAAAGGGAAAACCTTCTAGAAACGTGATTTGACATAAACAGGTTCTGGTCAAACAACTGAGACAGCAAGTCCAACAACGAAACAGAAGATTTTTATCTTTCTTTTTTTTATGACTGTCCTTTGAGATTTATTGCCCTTACAACTGGTGAGTAAATTTGCTGTGTTTCTCTATACCTGTTCATATACCCCGACTGATTCAGTAACAAATCTGCTCAGTTGTAGTTTATTGTACAAATAAATCTTAGCATCGACAAGACTTGTCAGGATGGAAGCCATTTTTGAATGGGACAGAGTTTTGTCCCTTGACCCACCCGCTCTTCGCAACTTGAAAAAGGACAAAGTTGACATGATTGTGGACATGTTTATTTCCACCAAAGAGTGGGACATTGAAGGTAAAGCTCCAAACAAAATCATACATATTTTCAAAGTATTCCAGGCTCTGCTACAGATAAAGAATTATGAAGTTTGTGAAACACAAAGCCTCCTTGAGAAAGTTGGTGAAGAGCAAGTTAAAACTGAAGTCAAACTTCTTGCAAAAGTGGAGATGCTGGAGCAACGACTTCAAAGGTATTCTGCAGCAGAGAGGAGCCAACATGTCGCTGATTTAGAGACTGACGAGCTCAAAGAACAGCTAGAAAGCGAACAGGCAGAATTGATCAAGTCAATAGGGAAAATTGACCGAGAGAAAAGCAAAAGAAAGCAGTTGGCCAGGGAGCTGCAGGAAGCAGACACTAAGATCAGTATGCTGAAACAGGAGGTAAGACAATATGAACAGACAATTTCTGAAACAGAGGAAGAGGTCAAGAAGCTGCAAAGAGAAATTAAAAGACTTAGGGCGGCTAATTTGGATCTCAAAGACAGCTTCAGAATCTATGGTGACGACCTAAATGCTAAGAGTGGACGGTTGCTCAAGAGTAACAAGAAGGAGCTTGAGGAATGTTCAGATAAACTTCAGGAAACTGAAAGTAAAAATAAAGAACTACAAAATGACAAGGTACGGCTGATAAACCTTCTTCAGGAATCAGAAATGGAAAGAGAAAGGATAATACTGAAGTTAAATTACGTAAAGGGCCAGATCCTAGAAACAGATCAAACTTTGGACTGGCTAAGGACAGAGAAGGATGCAGCAGAAGATAAATTCAGAAACTTGAAAAAAGATATTTACTCAATGACTGAAAAGTTTGATGAAATTGCAGCTGATGCCAGTGAAAGAGTGCAGGAATGTAAGAAAATGCTCCATGAGAAGGAACACGTGATTTTTGAGCAGCAGAGAATAATCTTTGAACTGAAACACGATCTACAATTGGCAAAAATTGACTTGACGGACAGCTCTGTTGGTGTCTTGCACCAGGCCATCGAAGACCGGGATAAAACAATTGACGTCCTCTGTGAGAAAGTGGAGCACTACACTAAGCGAATTGAGAAAAATGTGCAAGCCTTTGAACAGCAGGAAACAAAAGGAAAGAAAGGCAAAGTCATTTGCTTCCTTGAGTCTCAGCTAAAAGATGCAGAACAGAGGGCAAACAACGCAGAACAGGCACTGTATCAAGCCAAAGTTATGATCAAGGAAAAAAACAAAGAAGTCTGGAAGGTTTCAGATATTTTGAGAAATTATACGGCTGGTACTTACGGTCTAAATTCAGCCTTTAAAGACTTGGAGAGGTGGAAACATAAAATGAAAGTGAAAGCTTCTGACATGGAACCATTGACCACAGCGTTTAACCATCTTGAGATGAGAGTAAAAGACCTCATGGAGGAAAATTTGGATGTCAAGAACATGCAGAAAGAAGGGCATGCAAAGGAGTTCTACATTCCAAAAGGTCATAGACGACTGAAACCCAAAGAGGAAGACGACAAGACTGAACAGCCTACACGTGACTTAGGGGCAAGGCATAAAACTAAACATTTGGAGAAACACAATCCTGCAGAATCAGGATTGGAGAAAGATGGTCAATGGCAATCTGTGCTGAATTCATTTACAGATACCAGCAGCAACACAGATGAAGAACCCCGACCCGGCCAGTTTCTTCAAAATGAGATATCTAACCTAAGCAAAGAAATGGAGATTGTGAAGAGGAAGCTGGACAGATTTCAGAAAATATGGGACAATTTTAGTCCAGTTCAAAGAGAAAGGGCAGTTAGTAGGGGAAACATCGGATCGGGTAGTTCGGGGATGCCATTTGCACCAAAACAAGCCTCTTCTTTCGAGATGGAGGAAAGCAATGAGAGGCAGAGAGCAGCGGATGGGTCTAAATTCATGACTACCTCTCTCTGCACTTTGAAAGAGCGAAATGCAGCACTGGAGTCTCAGGTTAAGGAGTTAACAAGAATACATTTGGATGATAAAAGAGTGGAGCAACAGCTAAGAAGTGAATTGGCAAACAGAAACCACAGAGGGGTCAGTGAGACAAACAGTGGTAGAATCCCGGAATTGGAAAGGTCGGAGTCTGAGCTGCGCATGAAGGTTTTTGAACTTCAGGGGAAGTGTTGCAGTTTCAATGAGAAAATACTAAGCCTTAAACAAGAGAATAACATAGCCCAAGAGGAGAGAAAACAGGCAGAAGACGGACGAATGAGAGCAGAAGAAAAGGCAGAGGAGCTCAAATTTAAAAATGCAGAACTCGAGAAGGCTGTCGCCAAACTGAAAGACAAGAAGGCTGCTCAAGACGCAAACGCAGAGAGACAAGAGGCTTGCCTACAAGAAATGAAGAAGAGGGAGATGGATAATAACAAGATTATGGATGTGCAGAAAGACGAAATCTCGCTCCTGAGGAGTCTTGTGAAAAAGAAAGAGCAAACAATTCATTCACTGGAAGAGAACCAACTGGTTCTTCAAGAGGCGTGCCAGCTTGCAGAGGGTAAGCTGCAAGAGGAGTTGAAACAAAATCAACAGAAATATCGTAAGATTCACACAGAACTTCTGAACTGTGTTGCGGCTTTTGAGGGAGATGCAATACTCCCTCAACAGGTACCTGTGGTTGAACAGGTAATGTACGCTTTGGGCAAATTCAAGGAACATCTCAGCAGCACTTTGGCCACACACAAACATTTGGAAGAGAAATTAAAGGAGAAAGAGGATGCTCTAAAGAAGGCAGAGCATAAAATTCTTTCCAGTGATAGGGTCATCAATGATCTGCGTCTGGAGCTCTCGTCTCTTAGCAGACAGCAGCTGCAAGCTGACCAAGCCGTGGCCCAAGAGCTAGCATCGCTAAGCAAAGCTAAAGAGACCATGAACAATCTTCAGCTTCAACTAGAAAGAAAAGATGAAGTGATAAAGAAAAACACCGAAAGATTTACTCGATCCTTGAATGAACGAAATGAGTCGATAAACAAGTATCAAAATGAATTAGCAGAACTTCAGCACAAACTTAATTTGGAAATGCACACTGGCCAGCGTTACAAAAATGAGATTGAGGAGATGAAGCAAGAAATCAACAGTTTTAACAGTAAACTAGATGTCCAGATGGCGTTACGCACAGAGTGTCTAAATGAAAAAGTGGAACTACAAAACAAACTTGCCCAAAAGGAAATAGAGCTTGAAACTGTTAATAAAGACTTATTGGAGCTTAGACAGGAATATGAAGATATTTCCTCAAAACTATCCAGAGAAAGCGCTTCACAAAAACGGGAATTGCATTTCATGCAGCAGCTAGCTGAAAGGGAGGCTGAAGAGTTTAAAGTACAGGTAAAATATCTTAAAGATAAACTTCAGGGAGCTGAAAAGACGATCATAGAATTCAGAAGGAATGAAGACAGCATGAGAAACAAAATGAAGGACCTGATTCAAGAAATCGAGTTTTTTCAGAAGAGGCAGAAAGTCATTGAGGATGAAAAGGGAATGTATCGTCGAGAAAGCCGTCGGCTCACATTACAGTTAAGGAGACTGAGCACTGTCCCTCTAAAGCAGCTGCAGCAAAGTACCGGTGGTCCAACCGTTGAGGAACTGCAAGCGAAGATCAGAGTGTTAGAAGGTGAATTTGAATATAGATTGAAAACTAAAACAGAAGTGAACAAGGAAATGATCGAATTTAGGATGAGAAAGACATGGCAGAAAAGGTTGGAGAACCTGGAGACAAGTCTTAAGCAGAAAGAAGAAGAGAATGAATCTCTGTTAAAAAGACAATCTACTCTCAGAAATCTCCTCGAGAAACTGGAAAAAGAGAAACGAGCACTTCAGGATAAGCTCAAGCCTCAAGCGTACAGGAAACAATCACAGATGTGAGTGTTTCCTTACCTGAGTGGGCCAACAGGAGTCTCTCCAAGACCTTCATGATGTGGGATGTCAGGGCAACAGGTCTATAGTCCCACCAGGACAGTGAGTCACTTCCCTAATAACAAACCCTATGTGAGCTAAGGGAACTGTAAACATCTTAAAAAGAGAACTTCAGGGAACGAGACAGAGAGTGACTGAGGAGCAGGAGAAGCATCTCAAAGTCAAGATTAGAGACAGTGTACAGGAAACCCTAACCCTGGAGAGCAAAAGGAGGATCAGACAGATGAATGTTCAGCAAATGAGCTGAACACATTCTTCAACAGATTTAGTTCAGGAACAAGCTCATCCTCCTACTCCTGTCCTGCCTCCATCTACCACAAGTTTGTCAACAAAATCAGGAGATGCTACTGCTACCTTTGCCTCTCCGTCCTACTTTTCTGAATCTCGACGTCAGGTGAAGAGGCAGCTGAACCACAGGGTCCAGATGGTTTCAGCCCCAGAGTCCTGAAGGCCTGTGCAGAGCACTTCTGTGGGATTCTGCAACACCTCTTCAAACTTAGCTTTACCCAGAATAAGGTTCCATTGAAGACATCCTGCTTGATTCTGGTACCCAAGAAAGCTCTCCCATCAGTCATTAATGACTATAGAACCGCTGCCCAGATGTTTCATATCAAGGTCATGGAGAAACTTCTGTTGGCTTATGAGTAAGCAGACAAACGCATATACTATATGGGTCTGCTGCAGTTTGCTTTCTGCTGTGGACCTGGAGAGGAAGACGCCGTCATCCACCTTCTTAACAAACCCTTTGTCACCTGTCGCTGCTGTTGTATCGACCATCCAGACCACTCAGGTCTTCTGGTTCTGGTCTACTCTGCACCCTGTTCCTTTTTTTTGCTTCTGCAATGTAATGTTCTTTTTTATCTTGTTTGTTGTTTTATTTTTCTTCTAGGCTTTGAATTGCCTTATTGCTAAAAATGTGATGATGATGAATTGATGATGATTTTTTTTTTTTTACTTCAGGTAGACATTTCACCAATAAAAAAATAAAACATAATAAAAAGTAGAACTTTCACATTTTCTAAGTATAGATGCTCAGATACATTTTCTAAGCATCCTTAGAAAATGTGAAAGTTCTACTTTCACATTTTCTACTATCACCAAACGTACAAACTCAAATACATGAAAACACACCACTTGTTTGGTGGCCATGAGACTGAAGAGGATTATGACAAAGTTTGACTTATTTAATCAGACCTTGGCACTTTTCCATCCTCTCGTTCATGACATGAATAATCTTCCCATTTCCTGTGTCTCTTCTAAATCAAAAATAGTTTCTGAACCAGATATAAATAATACATACACACATGCATACATATGTACACACCTACCTGCATAAGATATAAACACATAAACACACACACAAAACACCACAAAAAACGCCTAATGATGCGTTCACACCAATGGAACCTTCTCCTGGGTCAAAACAGGTTTTGAGCGCCAGGCACATCTGGTTTTACATTCAAAGTCTTTGTGGAGGCGAGTCTGGGGCCGTTATTTTTTTTTATCTAAACAACATTTAGATTAAACATAAAGTATGGTTGTGTGTGGGGAACTCCAGGTATTTTCACCCTGGTTAATTTATCTGTAAGCTGTCGAGAATGAGGTGACATTAACTATTGATATTGTGTGTGATGCCCCCCTGGGGTGTTTGTCTTGTGTGCTTATAAAACTGGACTGAAGAAGAGCAGGCGAGACATGTGCAATGATGTGCTCTTTCCTTAGTGCTGCCCTGCAATTTAGAGCTGGCACTCAAAAAATAATGAGTGCAGAGGGAATAAATGGGAGCTACAATAAAAGAGAGAGAGAGAGAGAGAGAGAGAGAGAGAGAATATGAGAGGGTAATGTTGAATAAAACATAAACAGTCTGAAGGAGATGGATCAGATGATTGGTGGTGCTTTCCACCGCTGCACACTGCAAGCCAGCCTATATACACCACCAAATATACCTACCAGGGCGCATGTGCAAAGCTACAGTCTGTGCAACATGTGTTCATGGACAGATATCTGTTGCACAAATCTCTACTGAGCCACAGTTATGGATCTAACCTCAGATTCGATTCACCAGAGAAATTACTACGTTAATCACTTATGCACCAGCTCTTCATTCTTTAACATGCTCTTTGTCTACTCCACACACCAGCGTTTGGTTGTTCTCCCTCCTCTGGCCACTTCAGCTCCTATCCCCGTCCAGCACCAGGGACCATCTGGTCTGAGCAGGCTCCTATTATTCCTCTGTTATTAGACTGGGGAGATGGAGACATTTAACACGGTTGCTTCTAAGACCAAAGCCCCCAAGGCCCTGCGTGTAAATTGCATTGCTCTTGCAAACAGTCTTATTAAAATATGACCACTAAAAAGGGACTCTGGCTCCATATATGGTCCAGTTTCAGAAACATTTACTGTTGGATGGGTTTAATCATTGTTTCAGAGTCTGATATCAAATATTTAATAACTCTATAGCATCCTTGGATGATAATTCTTTAGGAGGGAAAAAATAAATTAAAAATATTATTCTTACCAAAACTATAGATTTGATATCCTGACACCAGAAGTTAGCTGCCTCTAAAACAAGTTCTCAACAGCTTCCAGATGATCATTTTGTACACTCAAAATTTCCCTCCTGATCTGATTTGTGAAGAGCCTGAATTCGCTTTTTGTTGTTTCCAGGCTCCTGTGCATTTGTTTGTAGCTATACGGTTCTCCTATTGATCGCAGCTGATCACACCCAGTTGTAGCTGATCAGATGTACACACTGAATCACGAGAGAGAGATCACACATCTGAGGGTTATAGCAGCAATGGACAATGTTTTGTCTTTAAGGTGTATTACTTTTCTGTATGACGAAATTTCTGTTTTCCTTTATTGTTAGCATGTAGATGTCATTGTGTACTCTAAATTGAAATCAGAGAGGGTGAAATTTGAATGCCTTCAAAACAGATTTTCCTCATGTATATCTAGTGTTTAAGAATTAACCCTTTCATGCATAGTGGTTACTACAGTGGACAGCTGTCTAAAAGCCATTTTCTTGTGCTTCTTGTGGATTTTTATGTTATAAATGCACAAAGACCACTGAAGTGGACACTAATGCATAATAAAATACATTATAAACTACTGGCCATCAGCTGCAAATGCAAGAAATTATTTTTGTTAAATCCAATATGGCCGACAGACAAAAAAAGCATACCAACGGACCCAGTCCCTCCTTCTACTATAGACGACTCTTGCAGGTAAAAAAAAATATTGTGACATCAGATAACCTCTAAAGAACAATACTACTGGTGTATTTTTCAAATAACAGCTTTGTATTTGGAGAAAATTAAAATTGCTCACCTAAAATAAAATAAAAAAAATAAAAAATCCCTACCATTTCTTATGCCTTAAGAAAATAAAAAAAGGAAAAAAATCCTGACACAAAGGATCATAATTCATGCATGAAAGGGTTAAGCTGTATATTTTGGTAAACATTTTTTCTATCTTAATAGTCAAAAGGTTTAGTTTGAAAACATAGTAAACTGAAACAGCGTCCATACCACAGCATCATAAATAAGTAATTTTACATGTGTAAAATGATATGTTATTGTTTCTTTTTTGCATATTGTTTTTTTCTGTTCCCGATGTGACTTTTGTTTGTTTTTAGCCTTTTGCACTTTAATTTTAATTTGCCTATCAGGTTACAAATTTAAAGTTGTTTGAAAAAATTCATCCAGGTTTCAGAGACCATTGCACAAAAAGAAGAACTATTTAAATGTAATAATATGTTGTTGTTGTTTTTTTTTTTTTTCAGAAGTATTTAAAAACTGACTGGTTGGCAGTGGTGAGATCCTAAGCTGCTCCACTATTTAGCAAACTGGCTGTGATGCAATGTGATAGCCGGTGACTTTCCTGGACCAGACTTGCATACACTTCATATTAATGGTGAGTGGGTGTTAGCACAAATGTCCAAACATGCAGTAATTACATTGAAATCTCCACCTGCAAAACATTTCAAATAAGCATCTTTGATTCTCACATCAGCTCTGAATCAAGTATGTTTGGTCTTTAAATCTAGATTGTTGAACAAATAGACTGTGTGTTTGATGTTCTGAAAATAACATAAAATCATGTCACATTCTCATGTCTTTGTGAGGTATGATGACCTCACAAAGACATACAGTGTTTTAGTGTTGTTGTCTTTGTGAGGTATGATGACTTCACAAAGACATTGTATACAGTGTTTTAGTGTTGTTGTCTTTGTGAGGTATGATGACTTCACAAAGACATTGTATACAGTGTTTTAGTGTTGTTGTCTTTGTGAGGTATGAT
>NW_006800027.1:46224-107955 GCF_000485575.1 Poecilia formosa | reverse complement strand
AACATTTCAAATAAGCATCTTTGATTCTCACATCAGCTCTGAATCAAGTATGTTTGGTCTTTAAATCTAGATTGTTGAACAAATAGACTGTGTGTTTGATGTTCTGAAAATAACATAAAATCATGTCACATTCTCATGTCTTTGTGAGGTATGATGACCTCACAAAGACATTGTATACAGTGTGTTGTTGTCTTTGTGAGGTATGATGACCTGATGATTGGACTAAAAACGAAAATTAAGCTAATTATTTTTGCTATTTTTTTTTCTAACAAGTTTTCTTTGATTATTGCTGTGGAATTATCCATCCACCAACTCTGACTAGCTTCTTGGTCTCTATGAAGAATAAAACTACCCGTTTTAAATGGTAACATCGTTTACATTAATGTTCACTGTAACTCCTTAATCGCGTCAGATTCTGTCATGGCTCCTCCTGTCTCAACACTGTGTAACAGTGTCCTCTCCTGGCGTCTCGTTGTCATTACAAGCACTACAAACAATAAACAGAGGAAGGCGGATGTCTGGGATGTGACCAGAGCCCGTTATTTTGGACGGACAGGCCCGAATTCGTCTGGTGGGTTCCTGCTGTTTTTCAGAACCAAGGGGGGGGAAGACGCAGGTCACTGATTGATTTTGTTTCTCCAAGTAAGTATCGGGTATCTTGTTCGCTTTTTATTGTCATCATTGTCGGCAATGTTAAACGGTTTTCGGCCTGCTAGACTAACCCGCCCTGTCAAAAACAAACGAGAGATATGTATTTTATATCACAGGGGTTTTCCCCCTAAAATTGCGGAATAAATGACTAAAAAAGAACTTGTGCAGATTTTGTGTCGCACTGAAGAAAGCTGCTGGTTAAAAAGTATATTCGCAATGAGTGAGGCATGGACAGATTATTTGTTTCAGAATATATAATAAAATAAAGCGTCACAATCATAGAAGCCCTTCAATGGGATGCTGAATCATGTCAGATGTCTCTCATCAACATCTGTATACAAAAGATACGAGGTCAAATTTCTAGCATTAAATATTTCCATGAAATGTGGATAAAAACATCATATTGAATGAACCTGAATGAACCTTGCAAAGTTTTAAAAATGAAATCATGAATATAGTATTTCTAATAAATTAAGTCCTTTTCCTCAGATTTCATTTAGTTTGTTTTTATGCAACTGTTAAAGTCGAAATACAACGGATCACTATGAATTTGTGTAAAATGATTTTATAGTGGGTAAGCTGTAAGGATGTATGTGTGTATGAATAGACGGATGATCAATGATGGATAGATAAACAGATTTTTTTTCTTTGCATTCATCATCATAGCTGTTATCCTCTTGTTGTGTTTCCAGGATTGCACATCGATCCCTGCGGTACCGACACGTCAGACGTCTGGGTTGTTACCATGCGTTCTTCCACTACATACGCTGCTGTGCTCTGTCTCCTTGCCGGGGCAGTGACAGCCATTCAGACCCCCCAGAAAGGTGAAAAAGGCCACCACAAATACCAGATGGAGCTGTAAGCCTCAAGAGTGGGTCAGAATAAATACAAAATGGCAGCATCTGTAGCACTGACCTGTGAAAGGCATTAAGTAAACAGAAGCACAGCTACTCTTAAAATGTTATATTTATGAACAAAAACTTATCCTCTTTCACCCTGTCACAGCCTGATCGATCCCTATTCATGTCTCAACATGTTTCAGCTGTTTTATAAAATAATAACAATAATAAATAGGGTTTTTAGATGCTATTTAGAAGTGTAAATGCAGACCGGCTTTAGCTGGGATCGACAAATATTAAAAAAATATTTTAAAGAACTAGAATAAGATGGACTGTTTGCCCTCTATTTGTAATGTGCACGAACCGTTCTACAATACAATAATTACAGAATGTGAGTCTTTCCTTTCCAAAAAATGTGCTAATTTCCAAAGAAGCTTACTGGCTCTATACATGAATTGGCCATGCTGAGTAAAGTCACTGTTCCCTCAGTATTTCTGGAGAAGCAGCAGGCCACCTCGCTGATCTCCCGTCAGAAGAGAAATGCTGGAGCGTCCAACTTGGAGCAGGCTTGCATGGAGAGGGTGTGCAGCTATGAGGAAGCCAGGAAGTATTTCCAGGACTCGTATCGCACGGTTAGTAGCTTGCTGTGTATTCCCTTCATTTTAAATTCCTCTAAGCGTCCTCATTCTAAGAACTGACAGATAAGACCTTTCACGCGCCTGCTTCTCGCTCATCATGTGCAATTTTTCTTCCAGGACATTTTCTGGTCTGTCTACATTGGTAAGTTACATTAAAGAACCTTGTGTTCAACAATGCGCTGCCTCTTCTCACAAACGTGTTCTCTGTTTAGATGGAGACCAGTGTGCTGAAAACCCCTGCAAGAATGGAGCCATGTGCTCCGACAGTGTTGGAGGCTATGACTGCGTCTGCAAGTCGGGTTTCACGGGAGTCCACTGTGAAAAAGGTGCAGATCTGTTGTAGGCATCATGTAAAAACTGCTGCTTGTTTATTACTTACACATTAGTGTGCACACTCTGCTACATTCTGCAAACCAGATGAGACTCTTTGCACGCTGGAAAAGGACAAGGGCTGCTCACAGTTTTGCAAACCGGGCTACACGTCCTACGAGTGTTCCTGTGCCCGAGGCTGGAGGGTCAAAGACAAGGTCAAGTGTGAAGCTGCAGGTATATTGTCAGTTTTTCCTTTTGTGTATTTTTTGCAACTAAGACAAAGTTAAGCTTCCTACTTACTTACCATAGGTTATACTTACTTGAGTAATCTATTTTCACCTAAAATGTATTTTGGATAAATTGACTGTCACTAAATTAACCTATCAGTCCAGTTTGTGTAGGAGACAAAAGCAGATACATTTTGTTTTAACAAAGAATTTATTGACATTGTTTGGCATTAAATCAAATTAAACTTTTAACCTGTATGTCTTGGGTTTCCTTCCACAAGCTTCTCAATATAGTTTTTTTTATGCTGCAGTATAATGATATAGTATAATAATTGTAAAAACTAAAAGTAACTACTTCGTGGATTTCACTTATCGTGGGTTATTTTCGGAATTCAACCCCCATGAAAAATGAGGGATCACTGTAATCGTTTGAAGTGATAAATGTGGTACCTGTAGACATCTGGAAATTGTACCTAAAGATAAACCAAACCTGCAGAGGTCCACATTTGTGTTCCTGATAACTTTGTAAATTTTTCGTAGATTTTCAAAATGTCGCACAAGAAAACAGTGTGTATGAGGTGCTTCCTTAAAATACATGTAAGAGTGTCTTTACCAACAGAAGCTTACTAATCTAATCTAATCAGAACCGTCTTCCCTTGTTAGTCAGATACCCGTGTGGTCAGGTGAACAATCTGTCTCAGTGGAAGAGCAGACAGTCAAGTCTTTCTACCAGTAACTTTGATGGACTTTCTTGTACGTTATCCGAGTGTCCTTGGCAGGTAAGGGGAGCCTACTCTAATGGACCACCTTGCACAAACTCCTGTAGATGCCCTTTTTGTGTTCACACAGTACCTCGATCTTCTTACCAGGCTTTCTTGAAGACTTCAGAGTCTCAGGGCTTCTGTAGTGGAGTAATTCTGAAGGAGGACCTCGTCTTGACTTCAGCTCAGTGCGCCAATAAATACAGCTCCTTCACGGTTGCAGTTGGTAAGTGTAGTGAACATTAATGCTTCTTTGAATTCGGTGCTTTGCACAACACCAAAAACCGATGTTGTCCATTCCATTGTCTCGTCAGGAAAGCGCAGCAGCAACGTTGAAGACGGAGAGCAGACGCTGTATGTGAAGCTAATTCACGTCCATCCTCGTTACGTGAGAGACCGTCCTGAAAATGACCTGGCTGTGGTAGAGCTCCGCGACCGCATAACCTTTAAGCCACATGTTGTCGCGGCCTGTCTGCCAGAGAAAGACTTTGCAGAGAGCATCTTAATGTCTGGAGATTTGCCGGCTGTTGTCACCGGCTGGAAGGAATCCACACAGATGTCCAGTCTCCAGGGCGAGCTCACTATAAACCAGCTGGTGTACAATAAGCTGCCTCAGTGCATGGAAACGTACCCCAACCTGATGACCAATAAAATGGGCTGCACCGCTGCCCGGGCCAAAGCCGACTGCTCCATGAGCTCGGGCAGCCCCTTGCTCACAATGTACAGGGATGTGTTGTTTCTCACAGGGGTGGTGAGTAAGCCAGAAGGGGCTGACTGCACCAAAGGCTACATCTTCCAAAAAGTGTCCCGCCACCTCAGCTGGCTGCAGACGTTGATGGGTTCACGTTAGAAAGGTGAAGCGAGGGAACACATCAAGCTTCATTATGAATTTAGCTTAATGCAGGTAAATAATTACTTAAACAGGGAATCCGTTCTATATATTTTTTGTTTAACCTCAGTCATAAGCTTTTCTGCGTGTGTCTTTTTAAAATATCCATAACATAAGAAACACTGGAGTTTGTTGGATTTTCTTCCTCTGTGCACTTCATCTTTTATCCACAAGGTGGCTCTCTGTTGACGTCAGTAAAGAGCTTTCCTCTTGCATGTGTTAAGTACTCAGAGGTTGTATGACCTGTAAATTGTTCAGCATGTTTGTGATGTGAACATACTTTCCAATACCTTTGAAGTTCTGTTATTTCAGCAACAATGTAATGGTTGACTTGCACCTTAAAGGAGCCCTGGTAAACACAGTTTTATGAATGTAATAAACCATAAAACCAAGACCAATTTATAGTGCGGTGTCTCTAATTTATAGTAATGTAAAATGGTTTTAAGCAGTTTTGTAGATTTATGGATATCTGAGATATTGTTCAATCATCAGGTGACTGCCAAGGTCAGAAATATGGATATTAATGTACAACATTATGTATGTTAATATTCTACAAAACAATCTAATCTATACTACAGTCTCTGCTTGTTCCTAAAATATCTACTGACAAAGTATTTCCACTCACGCAGATTTTTGTCCTCCAATATCAAACATAGGTAAAAACAAAACGTTTTTATGCAGTTTTCTCATTTTAGAAGCACAAATTGCACACTGCAAACTATCAAGAAAAGCAGAAGTGAAAAGCGAAAAAAACAAAGCATAGAAAATAAACTTTGAAAAACCTTAATAAAGCATGAAGACCACTTTAAATATAACAGATCAGGTTTCTTGTAACAAAGTTTAGGTGTGACTATGCAAAGTATGAACACTAAACCATTGTAATGATGAAATGGAAACATGAATCAGCCCACATTCTTTATCAAAGCTTAGCTAATCAGGGGATTTATTTAAGATTTCCACAGAGAAACTTTGAAAGAGAAGAAGATCAATAATAAACAAAATATAATTTAGCAGTAATAAGAACTACCCATTCAAAAAAGTTGGCCTGAGTTGCTCCGTCCATGGTAATGTTTTCCCATTTTGTCCCACATAGACATTATTAGCCTGGCCTGACTGTCACATACCAGTGTGTTGTCTGGCAACATTTTCCCACGGACACTCACCCTCAGCAGTCTTCTCACAGCCTCGATGGGCTGGTGAACAAGGCTGGGGCCATGTCATGCAGGCAAAGAAAAAAAAAAGAAACAGAAGAATGGGCTGGAGAGACTGAAAGCAATAGAAGGCCCATAACAAAAAAAAAAAAAAAACTGGCCTGCCACTTTAGATTGGGAGCTTGAAAAGAACATCTCAGAAAGTTGGGGCCTATGCTGGCTGTTGCCATGGTACTCACCAGGGAGATGGCTCCTCGCTCCCAAAAAATGGCCGTGCTCCTTTACTGGGCCGTCCAGAGGAGATTCATTTGACGGAGCACCTTCCTTCCTGAGTGTGGTCCTGCTCTCCGGTTCTACCAGTTCAGTTCTCAACAGAGAAAGATAAAAGATTATATGAATATATGTACAATTAATACTGACATATCACACTTTGTAATTAATACTAACACATTTTATATGTTAGAATGGCCCAGTCAAAGTCAAGACTGAAATCAAGTCAAGAATCTGTGACAATAGTTTTGCAAAGAAGAATGGGCAGAAAGGTCATTCAGCAGATATGCAAAATTTGTAGAGACATACAGCTCCACACTTATCCTAAATCCCCAGATTACAGAGTTTATATGTATAAACATTTTTGAGAATTATGCATTATTTTCCCTTCACATTGGACATCGGTTTGTCCAATGAAATAAAATACTATAAACTAAAGTTTATAGTTGAAACCAGGCAAAATGTGGGAAAAAAAATAAAATAAATAAAGTTACAATATGGGCTATGTGGGAGTTATCTGACAAACTGACAAAGTGCTGACATTAGCCAACAATTAGCCAACAAAACTATATAAAAAACGATCTGGTGATTGCAGTGTTGATGCTGAACAGAAGCCAGTCTTTGAGTGGACATATTGAGAGATCTGAGAAACACTGAGAAACACTAGCAACCCGATCACAAGGGCTGCAAAGTAAATGGCGATGCTATTCCTATTAATGGAAAAAGTCATGACAAACTTTTAAGGAAACTAAATTTTTCTTGAATACGTCAGCAGAGCCCACATCTGACCAAATCCCACAACTTCAGTAATCCTTAATTCCCCCCAAACCCAACAACAGTCACATGCTGTGACCTCATATTCTTGCATGTATTTTGTGTGTTGGAAAGCACACTAACAAAAAACATCTCATTGTTGGAAAACCTGACCATCTTAGTTCATTACTACTTGCTCAAACACGTCACCCGATCTTTTCCAGTAAGTCCATTCTCAAAATTTATGTTCCCAGTCTTTTTTTTTTTTTTATCCTACATTAGCTTGTCTCTTAGTTTAAATCAATGGAAAAGCTACTTCCTTTCGTCCCACCCCCATTCAGACTCTACCCATACCAGACAGAGCGGCTTCTACTTCACTGGGTAATTGTTCAGACGGCTGGAGATAAAACTAGACCTCAAGAGGTTATAGCTTGGGCTGAAAGAAAATTTTGAAAGCAAAAGAATTAGACAAGCTGAACGGTTTTATATAACACTGCTATAGACTAATATCTCTCTTTATGTAAAACACTCATATACAGTAGAAATGGGTCCATCTTCACTGGGCCTTATGTTCCTCTCTCTTGGCTGAGTTTAGCTTTAAATAATTAACACATTTTTGGATGAAAACTTTACAAAACCAGGACTTAGTCTTCATGACTAATGTATATTTATCTGTTTTTGTAGAATCATCTGTAGCATTTTGGATCATATCTGACCAGGCAGAAGTTATGTAAGAGACTGGAGGCTTCTGCTGACTATTTGAGAGTCTCCCATTATGTGCCTTATGAATTTTATATAAACATAGGAGGAATAGGACCCTGGAGACAAAGGAATGACTCTGTGCTATTATTTTTAAATCCAGTTGGGGATAAATGTGCCAGCATACCAACTTGCTCATGATGAATTTTTTATAAACCAATATTTAGCAGTAATTCTGCAGCATTTGCTCACAGACTTAGAGCACAACAGCATGCTAAAATGTATTCATTATGTCCATTGGCTCAACTACATTCACAAAGGTGCATTACCATTTCAGGTCCCACTGAAGTCTAGCCAGATATTCCTTTGACTGAACTTCGTCTCTCCAAGATAGTTTTAGAGTGTCTGGCAAGTTTGTTTAATCTTAGCTGACACAAAAACTAAGGACAACAATAGAGCATTCGACTTAGATGAAATAGAAAACAATAAGTGTGTGTAACAACGTTATATTTGAACGTTATATAGATGTGGAGATCATCAAAACTGGTTTATTCATTCTTCAAATTAATTTTGTTTAGTCAAAAAGTTATTTTATCCTCACATTTACTGCTGTATAGGTAAATGTTGTTCTTGACAGTTGGTGGTTACCATAGGAACCAGTAACTGCCAGCTCATCCCCTTTTTCTGTTGCCATCTGTAACTGTGGTATGTGCTTTCTTTACAAGTATTATATTTTAACATTAGGCTAATTTAGTTAGATACAGGGTTTCATATGTAATCTTGCAATGTTTTATATTTTAAGCATTTTTAAAATATATACAAAGATGCTTTGTCTATATTAAAAGTGCTATATAAGTTTGATGTATTTTTATTATTATTATACTCTTTATTTTTTTTTTTTACTTTTAACTGTTATGATACTGAATGTTGTGCATTTCAGATATGTTCAACTGTATATCTATGAACTCTTCATTGGGAACCATTTCTCTGTAGTTGTATTTTTTATTTTATTTTTTTCTTGTATAGGGGCAGAAACTGTGGGACTGATGGTAACCATCAACTTGATTTTCCCTCTGAGGTATGTTTTCATTTTAATTTTTTACCAATTGTGTGGTAGTCTTTGAATGTTAAATATTTCCTGTACTAAAAACATATATATTTATCGCTATTTGTGTTAAAGATAATATTAGTTATGCAAACTAACGATGTAAATTTATGTTACATTCGACTATACGATCACACTCAGGTTGCCCCTCTTTCTGTTGCAGTCTGTAACTGTGGGGCAGAAGCTGTTGGACTGATGTATTTATTTTTTCTCGTTAGAATAAGTACAGTGAGTCTGAGTGTGTCTGTTGTGAAGTCAACCTACTGGACCAGAGACAAACAGAGAAGGGTCGCACATGGACAGACATGGGTAAATAATTTAATCATATTTAACACATCCAGTAAAGTCTTCACTATTTTCTATCCATGTGTAAATACTAGTGGATGTAAAAAAAAATAGTACTGCTTTGACATTTTTTGGCATTTACTGCACCACTCATTGGTAGAGGATCTTTTAATATGGTGGCAACACGGGTACTGAATACTACTTGTGAAGTGCTTTGCACTTTAAAGTCACATACTATTGTTTAGTATCCAATATAGCTATCATTCATAAATTGGGTGAAAGTTGAAGGTTTAAACTATTTATTAGCACTTATTACAGTTTGTATCACAATAAGCCAATGGCACACATGCTTTATTTTGGCACATTTAAAAATCTGCACAGCTGAGTAGCTGTTAGCTTTGTTGTCTCATAGCAACAGGCTCCTTTGATTTTAGCCAGACTATGGAAAGCTGAGCAAAGATGCTTAGAAATTTCTTTATAAGGTATTATCTATCAACTGCTCTTGTTAACTCGTGATAATACTCAGAATTTTTGTTTTAATATTTAGTTATTTTGACCTAAAAAAACAAATTTTATCAGTATTTTCACAGCACAATATGGCATCCCAGTGCCTTATTGACAAAACAATAAGGCATCCCAGGCACTGGGATCCCAATAAGGCTCTGGGGTCCCAGTGCCCTATTGAGTGCCTCAATATTTTGGCTACTGATTCAAATTGTAAGATTGCCATCAAAAAACATCACTGATCACATTAGTGTAATTGATCATCACCAGATTTCAGAATTAAAGCATATGAGAACCACACATTTTTGACTAGCTTAGTTCTCTTGAAATGAATAATCAACTCATGATTCAGAGTAAACCATTGTTCATTATTGTGGGACCTAGAGACTGGGCGACAGAGCAGGAAGGTAAATCCTGGTGTTGCCTTTATTCCAATGACCCCACTTCGACCTTCTGTGGGTTAAACCATGTTGATAGGGCCACTGGGAGACCTGAAAAGCTCACTAAAGGATCTCCAAAGCTCACTGAATGAAAATATGGTGCATGGTGAGGTCTTCAAAGAGGTCAGCTAACCCCATGCCTATAGTGGTGAAACTAAAAAGTATGTTTTACTTCTTCAATACAATTTATTTGTTGATTTGATTCTCGGGCATCTGGAATCTGCATCATCCTGGCTTCTTCTGTTTTGCTGCCTGGAGTCTTGACCTCGACAACTACTGGAGTGTGAACTGAATAGACAGGGTGGCGGATGGATGAGATTTGGATTATCCCGCTTAAACTGAATTACCAACATTAAGGGAAAAAGCAAGAGTGTATTTCCTTCTGAGCAGCTGTATGATTATAATAGTAGCACAGCATGGTGATAAATTCTGAATTTCCACAGCAGGATTTTATATGAAAAAACTTAAAATGTCAAAAAAGCCCTTAATATTTTGAATAGCGAACAGCTGGTCCCTGATGGCAGAAGGAAAAGTGAGCACTAATCGTAGACAGTGAAAATAACAACTGTACTTGACGCAAAGTAGCAAGTTTCATGGTGACTTTTCAGTTTTAGGAAGCACTGTGCAGGACAAAGAACCTTTGATAAATCGCTACATGGATCCTGAAGCGTTTTAATCCAGTTTCATGGAGTTTTTCTCTGATGAATGGAAATGGATATGTTGAGAATAAAACAAGGAAGCTTTTCAGCTACAACTTCATCTAAAATTGATAGATTTGACAATCCAAAAAGACATTTTTATGTCTCAAATTGGTCACTACTGCATTGTGCTGGTGAGAAGTATTATAAAGCGGTTTTTCCTAAAAATTGTTAAGGCTGAGAAGAACTGGAATATCTGTTGAGCTTGTGAATCAGATGAGAGCAGAACAACTCCTGACAAAGCACTGATATCTCAAACTCACATCGTTTCCATTACAGCCTGAGTAAAGTGGGATACATACATGGAAATAAAGTTACTCTATATAATTAGTCACTCTTCCTGTTAATTTGGACACCTGCATCCTGTCATAGTTAATGCATCCTGTAAGGTCACAGGATCTCATTGTGATGCTAGTTGCTGGAAACAGATGCAGCGTGCGTGTCTCCGTGTCGGCCACCCTGCTGTCACTGCGCTGTTTGTTGTGCGGAGGCCAAAAGGAGGCCTTGACGACGAGACGAGGCAACCTCCGGAGAAGGAAGAGGAAAGAAAAGCGGGGGGGCTGGAGGGAGAAGACATACCTCAAATGAATATGAATGGAAAGAGAGAGATTACTCAAACTTATATATAGTAGATGAGTCAAAAATAAACCGGGACAGCACCTGTGAGCCTGCTGTTCTGGTACAAAAGAAGGTTTATTTAACAGACAATAACTCACGAGGCTGAGCCACAGTTAGTACAGGTTGTCAGTACGGCTATATTAGTCAGTGACTGAGCCTCACATGTGTTCACTCTGATCCAAGTTACTGTAGAACCCGCTATAAATACTCCGACATTCTTGTCTAAACGTCAAACTAATGATGAGAACATGCACTACGTATGCGTTCAATTTCTACTGAACCAGCCAGTTCAAGCAATCAGGTCTGGAATATAGACAAACTAGCTCCCAGTTCACAGATTAAGTGAATTTCTGAAGCTAAAATACATCACACAAACAGCAGCTGAAACCAGATATTTGCAAGCACTCAATGAAAAGACATATGATCCTTTTTCTCACTGTCTGACATTCAGTTCAATTCAGTTCCATTTCCCAAAGCTAAATTAAATGTTGCTATGTATATCATCCCAGTGTCTTCAGAGAGTCATGGGCAGTCAGTCTTGCAGCAAATCTAAAGAAGCCTCTGACTGAAGTCATTGCTGCTGTATGACAGCCTCATGACTGCCACACATGATCGTCATGACATGCTAGAGGGATTATTTCACAGTAACATGTCCTGGAGGACATGAGCTGCTAGTCCACCTCATTTGCTTTCGCTGGTTGTATGGTTAGATACCAAGAAAAGAAACGTATTTGGCTCAGATTTCTGTTGCAATAACTTTTATATTCTGAAAAGGTGGACTAATCACCTTGTAACACATGAAACATGTTCAAAGATTTTCTGCATTCTGGCTTCAAAAGGAAACTGGAAAATAATTAAAAAGACTTCTTTTACTCTCTATTCTGCAGCCAGTCTTTGCAGAAAGTTGTTGCATAGGCACTCATGATAAATCTGTGTAATGGTTTCAAAAATAAATTAATCTTCATTTGCAGCAGTCTAATATCATATTGAACTTTTTTTTGTGTGATTTCTCTTACTGTAGATGTGGGTAAATTTTGGATTTGAGTCAGCTGTTTGTTTTTTTCTTCCTTCTTCTTTTTAAATTAAATCAACACATGAATCATCCATTTACCTTGAGGAGCCTGATTGCTTGCCTTTCCTATTTTAAATGGCAACTAAGCAGGAAATTATAGTTTGCTGATTAAAAGGTCCTGGACAGGGCGAGATTTACTTAAAAAGCATTTTACACATTTTTCAGGCACTATATATCAGAGTGTTATGTGTAATCTAACTGGCTATCTCAGTAATGCCCATGTGCAGTAATTACATGGTCATAAGCCTCTCAATTACCTTATTATTTTAACTTGATGAGGGATGTTTCTTTGAAATCAATTTACCATGATTAAATATGTGTGGTTGTTCAATGATTTCCTGTCCCTTTTCACATCTTCCACGGCTCATATAAAGATAATGAGAATGGCAGCACTACCAGTGATATACTGCAAGGGCCTGTCCGCTGATAAGTGAAAGAACCATTAATCTCTCCCAATCCTCCTGTTTCAAGCACTGACCCCTCCTCCACATGGCCCTCCTCCACCCCCTCTTCCCATGCTGTCACTCTCTCAGGCTGCACCTGTCACATTAGTCTCACATCCTCAGCTGCCATTCCATATGATACGCCTCCTTCCTGCTCCCAGAGACTGTGTGTCACCCCTTTTTGCCTGGATTTATGAGTATGAAAAGAAGGAGAGCAGGAAAACAAGAGATTAAAGCTAAAAATAATTAAAAAATAAATAAATAAATAAATAAACCTGCACGTGTCAAATGTAAGTGTGCGTATAACTTTCTGCTACAATTGGACCGGTTCCGATTGTATGTCCAAAATATGGATTAACACTCAATCGGTGGATTAATTGTGATAAAAATCCAGCACAGATATCAGCTTCCTGTATAGATGTGACGAGGCTCCTTCTGTTTGTTATGAACTGAAATGGCAGGAAAACGACAACAGATTCGTGCTGTGATGAAGGCAGAACAAGAATCAGAGAGGAGGAGGTGCAGTAGTGGCGGTGGTGGTGGGTCACCACTGAAATCCTCCCCGATAAGACGGACTGGAGCAGCTGTGGCAACAAACGTGTGATGAAATCGAGAAATAATAATCCCCGCAGCAGTTTGTTGCTGCGTCAAGACCTCTGAGATGACCGGTGGAAGCATAAACATTTTTTTTATGTATGCTATTAAAACAATGGAGTGCATGAAATTGCATTTTTTTTTGTTCCCGAGGCAAGGATATGAAATATTAATAACGTAAATCAATAATATAAAACTTACGTTAATGTTTGAAAGTCATAGTAGTAACTTAGAATGAATTAACTCGTGTAGAATGATGCGTTCAAATCTCGCTGAATGTGTAGCTAAATGCAAGAAAATGAAGAAAACATGTTAGATGCTGCAATGGAAGAGAAGGGGATTGGTGTTCACCTTCCAGCAGGACAATACGAGCTGCAACACCCGCATAGATCAAAGTATGTGTTGGTGACCCAGTCAAAGTCTACACCTATCCAAATTACATACAGCAAGACTTTAGAAGTGCTGCTCACAGATTCTCTCCATCCGCTACTTTGTCTTTTGGATTCCAATGAAATCCATTTATCCCAGTGGGGAGGGGGGAAAGAAAGTTCAAGAGTTGTGAATATGTTTGAATGGCTGCGGTGGCATTCGGTGGAAATTCAACAGCGTCCACACTTTATTAGTCTGAAAAACAACAGCTTTAGGAGCGGACTCGCCGTCTCCAGCTGGGAGGTAACCTATAAGCTGAACACATGCCAGTAAACAAGTCATTTATCAGAGTGAGGCGCTTTAACAGGGAAAGGACAGAGAGAAGTCCGCGCTGAGGGTGTGGAGAGATGTCACTTTCCGTGCTTGTGTGCGCGCCTGGCTGCGTAGCGGGATTACCATTACGCACGTTATGCGGAGCGCTGTTTTGGTGATGCGTTCAGTCGGGAGAGGTGCAGCGGGGAACTGCGAGCGTCAAACCGGAGACTCAGAGACAGAATCAGCAAAATAACCGGAGAGAGAAGGAGGAGGGGCACGGTTTGTTATGGGGGGGATTTTCACTCGTTTACAATCTCTCTATCCTGGAGAAGATGCGCACCGTTAAACAAAGGATTTAGGTTTTTTTTCTTCTTCTTCTTCTTCTTCTTCTTTGTAAGGATACGGGACCTGTCTTGTATTTTGACCCTGACACCCTCTCCGGTTCGGACTTGCATCAATGCTTGTTTTGGCTCCGAGGACCGCGGACACTGGCTGAATCTCCGGGCACTCGTCTGCTTCGGAGTCCATGTGGAGCGGCAGAGGAGCATCAAACCCAGCGAACTGAGAGCTCAGTCCGAAATGTGACATTTTTAAAACAATATTCAGCATCCCATCAAACCTGGCGACTGTGAATCCCTCTTTATACTAGATCACATCTGTTTACATCGATCAAGGTAGGTGCTGAACGTAGAATGCTGATTGATTCAGTCGTGGGGGTGGGGGAGAAGTGTGGACGTCCGTGCGCCTGGTTTATTTAGAGGTCTGTGTTTTAAATGTCCTGAAGAAGACCTGGTTTTATTTGGAATCCGGCTGCTGTGTCGTAAATAAGATAAGAGCCGCATCAGTTGCAGTATTTTGGGGGAGAAAAACGGCGATGTCTATGCACCAAATGCATAGGTGTGTGACGCGGAGAAGCGGTATGGACACATATGCTCTTGCTCGTAATGGTGCATTTAACAAAAATAAAATAATAAAAAAAAAACCTCAACACAAATCTGTTTAGGGCTCCAGTCGATGCTTTTTGCACTTTTTTTTTTCTCACGGAGATAAAGGCGTCTATGTCTTTTGGCTGCGCCTCCATTTTCATCACACACTAGGGGGGGGAGGAAAGGGGGTTTCAGGGGTGTCAATCACTTCTCTATTCTCCAGCTTTGAGGCTGGATACCATTCCCTATTTTTGGATCACACACAGTCACGCACCTCAATAACAATGGTTCATAGCTGCTGCTGTCCCCCCACCCCCTCAAACAAACACACTCTTCTGGAACCCCCAGGGACCCTCCCATGTGGCCTTTATTGTTAAACGAGATGAGGGGGGTGTGAAGAGAAAAGAAAAGGAAAGGAAAGAAAAGAGAAAGAGCTTACTTTAAATGTGTGATTGCATTTAGCTGTTCTTGCAGGTCAGCTAAAACCTAAAGGGAGACACCTTGGGATGTGTTCCTCCCAGCGCTGCACATAAGAGTCTAATTTGACTGAGGCATTTTGTATGGAAATGGATGTCAGACTTTCTGTAGGTCAATATATGACATATGAGCCTGTTGTCAGTGCAGGATTTGCTCTCCAAAAGCTCCTGGGTCTTTTTATTTTATTTTTATTTTTTTTACTGTGTTCTGTTTTCCCTCATGAATAAATATTCAGCTGAGTGGAGCTGTTTATTATCAGACTGTGCATTCATCAGTTAGTTAGCCCCCTCTTGGGAAAAGATGACACGACCGCGTCCTCTGGGCTGAAGCCATATGTACCCAGTACGGATTACTACACAGTGTGTTCATTCTCCCATTTTGCAACGATAAACTTCCGTGTGTTTTACTGGAATTTATATGTGGTAACTCAAGCTAATCACCATGAAGTGGTAAGAAAATGATACATGCTTTTTAAATTTACTTATTTTATAGAAATTGTTGTACCGCGCATATGCACTCAGCCTTAAGACTCAAGAATCTCCTTTTGCTTCAATCTCAGCTGCAACTTGTTTTACCAACTTTGCACATACAGAGACAAGTTCTGGCACATTTTTGTGCAAAATCCCGTAGATCAGTCAGACTGGTTAAAGAGCATCTCTAATGTCCTGTCGGTATCCTCTTCCATCCATTTACAAACACAATTTCTGACTGGCTTCCTTTCAACAATGGCTTTCTTCAAACCAGATTTGTGGATGTAATGTCAACACATTCTTCCGCCTGAGCTATGGATCTCTGCAGCTCCTCCAAGGTTATCTATTGCCTTGCATTTCACTGCATGTAGAGCTGAAACTCTTTTGGGGTCGGTCTTCAACAGCGTCGCACTAAGACTGAAATCTCAAATTAGCTCAAGTTATGTCAGATTGGACTTCATGCATATGAGGACATACATTTTTCAGCTCTTGTCACATATTCCCAGTGGATTTAGGTCTGGACGTGGACTAGGCTGTGATCTATGCCCTTTCATTGTATCTCTGGCTGTACGTTCAGAGCTGTTGTTCTGCTGGAAGGTAAACCTATGCCTTAGTGTCAGGTTTTCTGCGAACTCTAATAAGTACGGTAGTCCTATTTGTTTGGCTCAATCCGTCTTCACAGCTTTCCTGTCCCTGCTGAATAAAAGCACTTCCACAGTGAGCTCGTTTCATTGTAAGCATGGTGTTTGCTGGGTGATGTGTTGTGTTGACTTTCTGCCGCACTCAACGTTTTGTGTTTTGGGCCAAAAAGTTTCATTTTGGTCTCATTTGACTCCTTCTTTCACACGTTTGCGTGTCCAACAGAAGGACAGTGGCAAAATGTAAATTGAACTTCTGATGATTTTATTTTAACAATGACTATCTTCTTGGCAATAATCCACAAATATTATCTTAACTGACCTCTGGATCTCTGCGGCTTCACCAGAGTTACCAAGAGTCTGTCGACTGATTCTGTTAGTAATGCTCCTCTTGCCTGTCAGTTTAGATGGACATCTGTGTCGTTGTCGGTTTGCAGTTGTTTTACATTTTCAAATGATGGATTGAACGGAGCTGTCTGAGTGGTTCACAGCTTGGAGTACTCATTTATAACCTAACCGTGGTTTAAACCTCTCCATGCTATGTGTTCAGAAATAAAACTGGCCATTACAAAGCATCTGTATTTATTGTGAGATAAAATTACGCACAGTGACTTCTGAAATGTGATCGACTGACTAGGGAAATCAGAGCACATGCTTAGGATTTTATTTATATATAGTTAGGAAAGCATTTATCATTTTTCATAAAATTCCAATAAGCAGCATTCATGGATTATAAAGGAACCTGATGTGTAAAATGTCCCTTTTGTAAGGAACTGCTTGTAAATGTGTTTTTTATAAGGTCAGGTTGTTATATGTTGGAGCTTCGCTGCTTCATCTCTCATGTATGCATTTGTGTTCATGCACCCACTCCCTCTTCCAACACACACACACACACACACACGCACGCACGCACGCACGCACGCACACACACGCTCATGCTCACGGCAAGCGGCTCACTCCAATTCCTCCTCCGAGCATCCGGCTGTTCCTCGCTCCTCCTGCTCCTCTGATCACTATCGCGCTCTCAAACCCAGTCTGATCCCCTCTTACCCCCCTCCCCCACCAGCCCACCACTCATCCTCTTTCCGGATGTCAATCTATAATTGAAGATGCTTAATCATATCGCAGTGAAGCGGAACACATGACACCGGAGCTGTGCATGCTCAGGATACACATTTTTGCGTGCCATCACATCCGTCCGGTCATCCCATACTGTATCTGTTATGATGATAGAAGAGGAGGGAGGGGGGGTGAGAGGGTGGACGTGTAACACTGGCTCTGCTAATTGCGAAGTCAATTAGCATATGGTCTTGCTGTAAGCCCAGTCACATGATAATGAGGTATAATTAGGGGGACCAGGGATCTTTGAGGAGGCAGGGGATGAATATGTGCACTGACAGTTTCCATAAAATGGCTCCCAGGAGGTTGGAAATATCTCATTCTTTTTAAGCGTGCATTTAATCATCTGTTGCGTTTCTCCTTTCGGATTTTTTATTTTTTTAACTGAGCCTTATTTTCCAGGCTCCTTCTACATTTAAAAGCAGCTTTGCATCCAAATGTTACAAAACTCAGCAATTATGTCTTGGTCTAAAAAGAAAAAAATCCATGGGAAAGGACCACATTTGCTCACACCTACATTCATTTTAAAAGCACCAGTTAACCAAGTGAGCATATTTTGGGAATGTGGGAGGAAACAGTAGTACTCAGAGGAAACCTACGCATGCAGAGCATAAAAACTGCACGAGATTGGAGCCTGGAACAATTGGCAGCCTAAACTTCTGTATCAAGAACTCATCTGTTTTCATTTACATTAAGATTATTAAAAGAACAATTATGCACCTTTAGCTGAGTGTAGTTATTTCTTCAAAATTAAAATGACTCAGACTTTAGTGGGTAGTCTACTGCCACATTTTCTCATCCGTACTCTCCTTTGCCTCTTATTTTGAATTTTTATAAATCTCACTAGCTGCTGCAAAGGACAAAAGACGAGCTAAATGTTTTCAGTGCAAAGATACACGTTTGCATTCTCTCTGGTAAAGTCAGTCTTCTAATACAGAAACTGAAATGACAAAAAAAAAAAAAAACAATAATACAAAATTTGACAAGGGATTACAACAAAAACAAAATATAATAAGGGTAAAGATCCTAAGAGATTTTTCTGATTTAGTTTCCACTAATGATAGCAAAGAATTTTAAATAATTACGAACCGATCTTAACTTATGACAGAGTTCTGTAGTGATGTAGCACAAAAGTACAAGGAGAAATTTTAACTTGCTAGAGCATTTATGCAGCAATTAAAATGTGCTTGTCCGTTTGGATAAATCTTTTTGTCTCAGATAAATGTAATTTATCTGAGACAAAAATCAACCTGAGAGTAGTTGATGTGGCCTAAGGCTGCAGCAAAACAAACAGCTTCACTGTTTGTCCAATGGCAGAACAAATCTTTATTCTGCCATTGTTCTGTCTAGGTGTGAGCCTCTACACTGTCAGTGTGATAACATTATAAACACATTTGAAGGTATTTATGGTATATATATGTGTAACCCAAAACATTGGTTTTATTGTTTTTCGTTTTTTTTTTAATTGCTTCTGTAGTTTGTCATGTAGTTTTAAAATACTGTTGCCATAACAATGGTGATTGGTTTTTTCCTTTTGTTTCCTGCAAAAGGAAAACTGTCCAAACTGCAGAATTCAGCATTTTTGTAATATGGAAAATATTTGGTAACCACCATGGCAGAGCAACATGTTGGGGAGGGGCAATGTAAAATCTTGGGATACCTTGATGTAGTACCAAGTCTAAACTGAAAACCATCTTGTGTTTACATCTATTGTATAAAGGTTATCACAGTGAAGGCTTGTTTCTATACATCTTAACTTCTAGGAGACAAATGTTTAGGATATCTCTACACTGATATTTCTTTGTGTGTTTTTATTTCGGTTTCTGCTTTCACACCTCCTGAGCAACAACCAACATTGAAACTAAATAACGCACAGCTTTCACTACAGAGATGCTTTCTCTACTCGAAACTAATAAAACCCCAACAAACCAAACTGAGTTAGCCAAAATGTCACCCATACATGGAGCCAGTATGAGATTTTTACAGTATGATAACCTGGACTAACAGCTTTCAGCCAGCTAACACGTAGTGCACAGCAACAGTTGGCATAAAATGTGTACAATGTTACTCTATGCTTTTTCCAGCAGGAAAAACCTCTGGTCAACCCGGTGCTTTCTCTGGCATCTCATCAAAAGTGCTTCAAATTGTAGGAAGGTTTTGATGGAATGTCTTTGCAGTCTCAAAATTGTAAAACCTTATTGTACCTTGACATTGGTAATCTGTCCAGGACATAAAGACAAAAGATAACTTCCTTCAACAGGCAGAATCATTAAAAGGTCCCCGCTCTCCAAAAGTAGCTAATGTGTACTGCGGAAAATTATTTGGAGAAACCCCCAGAAACATTATAATGGAAGCCTGGGAGTTATTACATACACTGTAGATACTGCTCTTCATTTAATGAGTCTTTTCGGAGCAATTAGCAGGGAGCATTTATTAAATTGGTTTAAGTAAATTAGACATTTTTATAATTAATCATCCCTCAATGGCTGTTTCACTCAGAAAGCAAACTAGACATGCTTCTTTTGAATGAAAATTCAGAGGCAGTAAACACAACTTCACTCCTGGAAGAAGTCAAAAAAGCTTAGCACAAAACTGACGGTCTCATTTTATTTGTGATTAACTTGTGAGCTAATAACTCGTCCCTCCATCTGAGTAAGCGGCGGTCCGGTCGAATATTGCACATTTTTTAGAAACTCTGATATTTTGTGTGTTGCTGAAATAATCTGGCCAAAACTGCTGCAGAACAGAAAGACACGAAGCAAGTCGTTAAAATGCAATAATCGTTCTGATCGTTACCACAGTAATTAGACAGCATCTGGCTGTGTGTTGCGTCTGATAATCATAGGAGTCTGTAATTGTCCTGGACCACTTGACTCATCACGCTCCCCCCCGGCCCCCATCCTTCTCTGTCCAGCCTGGAGCTCGTCTGAATGACTGCAGTGCTGCACATTTGTCCCCTCGAGCCTGTATTCCTGTTCAGTGCTGCAAAGAATGCATGCTGCATTTGCGTCACAATGGGGATTTGTGTTTCAACCATGCATGTTGTCCTCATAAGGACATATAATGCATGCAACCAAGCTAAATGTCAAACCTGCAGCATGCCAACAGAGGCATGTTGGACATGCATGCAGCACAAAAGCAAGCTTGCAACCTTGTGAGGTGTAGAATAAAGGAGCTCAGTGCCGCCCGGCTGTTTGCACTTGCAGCAGAACTGGCTGGAGCTGGATTGTTCCTGAATTACATAAGAAAAAGAACGAATAAAGGCAAGTGGAAGGAAGTGGAGGAGGAGGAAGGACCACAAGGATCTAAGATGGAAGAAAGGGGAAGATGAAGAGTGTTTGGAGGTCTTTTTTAAACGAGTAGCGTGTTGAAGGAGGAGGGGCACGGACGTCTAGCAGAACAGAGAATTTGAAACGGAGAACAGAAATGGCGACAGAAAGGAACATGCATGGCGTGGCAGAAGGCCGCCGATGATGAGCAGCCAATATCATCCTCCCTTTTCACACGGCTCACTAATATGAAAGAAATGTGAGGACTTAAGTAGCATATGTGCTGCATGTGCATGTCACTCTTAACATGTGGGATTTTACACATGCATGTGCAGCTGATGGCTCTCATGTGACCGCGCCTGTGTGTGGCCTGTGGTGGCTTCCGGCTCACAGGTTCTGCCAAGTCCCACTCAAAAAGCAGCCAGTGCAACCATCTGTGCAAGAGGGAGTGATGGGGCAGGAGGACGAGTGAGTGGAAAAGCCACTAGTGTGCAGGACGCAAGCCTCAGCCTCTTGTTGTGCATCCGTCTTGACTACGTGGCTTTATTGCCTCTGTCGTTGGACCGAGACAAAGAAGGTGGTGATGAAGATACAATAAGGAAGGAGAGAGCTTTTTACCTACATTTGTCCTCTGTAATTTAGAGACAAGAAGGACTAATCAGATGTGATGTGCCACATATATTTCGTTGTGCATAAATCTGTGCTTAAAAGCTTTGACTGATGGTGGATTAATAATAAGTGGTTTCGAGCTGATGCAGTATTGCAGAAAGGCGACAGAAGGAAAAGGGGGAGTTTTGACCCCTAATTAATAATCATGTACACAATCACATGCATGCAACTTGCACTGTTAGGCCTGGGGCTTCCTAGGAAGTTCACTTGAAAACAACAGCTGCCTGTTCAAAAATAGATGTAGGGGCACAAAATAGCTATAGCTTATAAGTAAATAGGGGGGAGGTGAAGTGCAGTGGACGTAATAAAAAAGAATTACATTGAAGCCATTAAGTCTAAAAGTAGAAATCTGACCTTTGAACCTGTTGTTGTTTTTGTTCCAATTGTGGAAGTGCATTTCAAAAATATTACAATATGGTTTCATGATTTGACCACAGAAGATATGTACAGACGCTCGTTATGCCACGACTGGTAGCTACAGTGTAGTATCTGTGATCGACATCCAGCAGTAAAGATGCAGGAGAAGACACAGTTCTTATTGACTAAATGGATTGTTCAAGGTAAAAACAACAGAGGGTCTGTTGATGCCTTATTATTGATTAATTAATTATTTCTAAGCACAGGATTTTTTTTCCCCACATAGAAATATAATAAAGTATAAGTTTAAATTCGTCTACAGTTTGCCTTGTAAGACCATGAGTGATTAATTTAATTTAACCTTTATTGCACATTACTAGGCATACTACATTTAGAACTGGCTTACAGTTGTTTGTAGTTTAGTAAATCAGCCAATCACATGCCCGCAAGGCAATGCATTTAGGCATCTGGATGTGGTGAAGATTTTTAAAACCCAGCATCTGGATGAGAAAGAAAGGGGATTTAATGAATATGGCATGGTTGTTAGTGCCAGACAGGCTGGTTCGAATGCTTCATAAACTGCTTGTCTGCCGGGATTGCCAGGCACAACTGTGTTTTGGGTTTCCATAGAATGGTCTGGAAGAGAGGAAAATATCTAGAAAACAGCAGGTGGCCTTGTGGGTGTCAAGCGAAGAGGAGAATGGACAGAGTGGAAATGTAAGCGTAGCTCAAATAACCACAGATACCAAGGTACTCAGAATAACATCTATGAATGCACAACATGTAAAAACAGATGGGCAACAGGAGCAGAAGAGCAAACCCATTTTGCTAAAAACAGGAAACGGGGGCTAAATTTATACATTACGGCTTGATTTATAGGATAACAGATTAAAAATCATTGGGAGCCTAATGAGTCTAAATTGCAGCTGAACCATTCAGATGGTATGTTCAGAATTTGGGGGAAAACAACATGTAAGAATTCATTCATTTTGCAGTTCAGGCCAGTGGTGGTGGTATACTGGTGTAGTAGTGGATATTTGTTTTGCACACTTGGGGCCCCTTGTTACCAACTAACCATTCTTTAGACATCACTGAATATCTCAAAGAGGTTTCTTGAACATGGTGGTGTGCTCACTGTACTCTGTGTCCTTCAACTTGGCCAGATCTTAAAGGAAAGGGAGATCCCATAATTGGTGTGAAGCCAACAAATCTGCAGCAACTGTAAATGGTGTGTACTTGTATGGCACTTTCCAGTGCATCCCCCTGCTATTCAGTCACATACACATTCACACACTGATGGTGCCCCGCAGGGCAGAGCAAGGCACAGGAAAGGAAGGTGAGTTATGCAAAGAACAGGGATCGACCCGACAACCCACCGATTGTGGGACAAACTCCTACTGCTGTCGCTGTCCTGTGCTATCATATCCATAGGGTCAAAAATCTCTGACACCTTGATAAAACATTGATATACCTTGAAGAATTGAGTCAGACCTGAAGGAAAAAAGTGAGTCCAACCCAGAACTATCAAAATATACTTCATGTAGAGGCTGGTATTGCACAGGTATTTGTTTCACCCCTGGTTTTGTAATTTTGGGGTTTGTCTTATTTGTGTAGTCTCCCCATTATAGCAAAGTATTAGTCTGTATAAGTGACATGCAGGCCTGCATGTGTGACCAGAATGTTTATCTGATCCTGAACTACCCCCCCCCCCCACCCCAGCAGTCTGCCTGCGTAACCCACTCTGACTCACTGACACTGGGAGTGGGAATATAAAGCTCGGGATATCCAGTGTCCTTCATGTGGTATGCAAATACCGCTGTAGTCAATTTGTGGACACCATTACATTTCTCATGTCAAAGTTACATCTCCCTGAAGGAAAACAATTGAAAGTTTATCTGCAAGCATAGAAAAGAGCAGAAAGCACTTTTTGAAAGCCGACTGTTTAGCTCACAAAGAATGCCAGGACATTTTGTGACAGCAACCTGCCAAGAGGATATGTTCATCTGTCTGGTGTTGTGGTGCTGTTCAACACACATCAGCCTTCCACAAAACACACAGTGTGTCAGGTGAGACGACAGCACAGATCATCTCTGCAAAGCCAACAAACAATTAAATGAAAAAAAAAAAACTCAGTATGTGTATGATATGAACAATAATCCTGACAGAGGGCAAACTGTTAGATTGACAGCACTGATGTTGCACACTTCAAAAAGTACTAACAAGTACTTGTATTTTTGCTGGAGGTGCGGTGTTCTTGTGTGTAGTGCATTATGCAGCGTCTCACACCTTGCAAGAAGCCTGATAGTGAGTCACAATCTTTTCAGTGTATCTGTATTTTTTTCGTGGAAATATTCATGAAGTTGCAGCTCTTGTTTTCCCAGTGCTGTAGCTGCTCAGACTCCAGTCTTACACGGTGAACAGGCTGAAGCCAGCAGATCTGAGCTCCGCTTGCACTCTAAGAGTTGCTATTTTTGCCCCAAAGCTGTAGAAATATTTTAAAAGAAAAATGGCCACAACCTGCCACCAGTGAAACACAATGCGTAGTTTGTTTGTGTGTTCAGAGAAGCTTCAGTCAGTCACCCAGCATAAACTTTGGTCCTTTGTTCCATTTCTAAAACGCAGCAGAAGCCGATCGTCTGCTTTGTTTCAAGGACAGACCATTGCTACGGGAATGACTGACGGCTCAGCTTTAATGGCTCACCAACATTTGTGACTCATGACCTTTTTCCTGTCTCCACTTTCTGCCCTCATGCTCTGCATCAATCTTCCTGTCCATCCTCACTTCTGTTCACCTCTCAAAGATGGCGTTCCCACCTGTGTTCCTCCTGCTGCTGGCTGTTACTCATCATGCCCACGGTCAGGATCCGGACGACTCCGAGGCTCTCCCAAGAGGCTGCGGCTGGGGTCTCGGGCGACCCTACACTCTCCTGTGCGACCTGGAATCCATCTGGGGCGTAGCTGTCGAATCTGTGGCTGCCGGTGGGACGTTGGCAGCCATCCTACTCGCTCTGGTCCTGCTGTGTCGTCTGCGCCACATCAGTGAAGCAGAGAAGCGCTGTGGTGTAGGGCCCATTCTCCTCCTGCTCCTGGGGATATTTGGCTTGTTCGGCCTCAGTTTTGCCTACCTTGTCGAGCAGGATGAGTCTCTCTGTCTGATCCGTAGGGCTTTGTGGGGTCTCCTTTTTGCTGTCTGCTTCTCCTGCCTGTTGGTTCAGGGGGTTCGTCTGCGCAGGCTCGGCCGAGAACGCCGAAGCCCCGGCGGATGTGCTCTAACGGGTCTGGCGTTAGGTCTGAGTGCCGTGCAGGGCATCATTGCCGCTGAGTGGCTACTTCTGACCGTGCTGAGGGAAGGTAGAGCAGCCTGTCAGTACATGCCTTTGGACTTCTCATTAGCCTGCAGCTACGTGCTAGCCCTGCTTCTCGCTGCCCTTACTGCCGCCTCCTTGGCTCTGTGTGGAAAAACACGTCAGTGGCGCTGCAATGCTGTCTGGCTGCTGGTGACATGCCTGCTGTCATTGCTGCTGTGGGTGGCCTGGGTGGGCTTCTACCTGTATGGTAACGACTGGCTCGGCAGGTCCCCAGAGTGGAACAACCCCGCACTGGCGATAGCCTTGGTGACTCAGGGCTGGCTCCTGCTGATCTTCCATGCTATTCCCGAATCCCACATCTGCTTGAGACCCCCACCGCAACCCACCGCCCCAGACTACTTTGACACTTCCCAGAACTCAACACGTATGAGGGAGACGAGCTTTGATGAAGACATCCCTCTGTCTCACCGGCAGTTTGTGGATAACCAGAGCTACGGATACAGCGACGAGAACACAGCAGGTACACCACCACCGTTCAGCATTCTAGAGGGCATCTTTTATCTGGGCAGTATGGAAATATATGTGCCATCAGACTTTGAATAAAAAATGCCTTTGAAATTTGAATGTTGTATATTAGTGCTTACTTTTTCAGTGTTAAAATGAATTCAGAATATTTTTAACCAAAAAAAAAAAAAAATCAGAAAAAAAAAAGGAGACAGGAAGAATAAATTACAACATTAAATGGAAAAAAAAGGAAAAAAAAATCAGTGTCATTATTTGTACATGAAAAAACCCAGCCAATCACATGACGCAACTGTCATATTGAAGAAATACCAGCACCACCGAGGCTGACGACCATGGAGGCGAACGCAAACCCAACGTTGAGTTTCATATTCTGTAGTATATTTTATTTTGTGCATGAAGTTTGATACATTATCTTAAAGGTTGATTTAAAGCTTAAAGCTTGACTGAGACAGGCAGTCTTAGTAAAGTCGTAATTTTTCAGATGCTACCGCTAATGTAGTAAGCTAATATGGCTGCCTTGTATGCTTCAATTGAAGCTTAAGGAGGGACTGTGAACTCTTCCTACTTTAATTATAATCACAACCCCATCCTGTTCATGTGACTTCATTTATGAATGACTTAATAAATTAATCTAAAATAAGTTAGCAGATGTACTTTCAAGCATATATTTGATTCAAAATTAGTTAAAAAAACAAAGGAGGTTTTTTTTAATAATGTTGCTAGGTAACAGAACGACGTTTTGTACCGAAAAGTAAAAGAATGTAAATTAATATATCGTCACTTGTTAGATAAGAGAAGCAGTATTTTTGATGATGTTGTAATGACCATAAATTTATTAATTCTCCCGAAAAATTACGACTAACAAAACCCGGAAAGTCGTCACCCATCACTTCTCTTTAAATATTCTAGACTTGGCGCAAGTGGCATTTATTTTTGAAATAAAACGGGAGGAATCGTGTGTGGGACAGCGGGGAGGAAGTTG
This sequence comes from Poecilia formosa, assembly GCF_000485575.1. NCBI lineage: Eukaryota > Metazoa > Chordata > Actinopteri > Cyprinodontiformes > Poeciliidae > Poecilia > Poecilia formosa. The sequence goes on along the minus strand of NW_006800027.1, from coordinate 81,582 downwards.
TGGGATGCTAGGAGGTAGCTGGAACTAATATGCCAGCACTACATGATGTAAGATTAACAACGGCCCAAACCCGAGTTTTAAATCAACCTTTAAGATAATGTATCAAACTTCATGAGCAAAATAAAATATGCTGCAGAATATGAAAGCATTAAACTCACCGTTGGGTTTGCGTTCGCCTCCATGGTCGTCAGCCTCGGTGGTGCTGGTATTTCTTCAATGTGACGGTTGAGTCATGTCATTGGCTGGGTGTTGGAATCTGACATCCATTGCTAATGTCTGTGACCTGAAGTAACATTGCCATTTTTCCAGCGAATTTTTTGACGCTGAATTTGAGACGGCAAATTTGACCAAGTTGAATTTGAGGACACTGAAACTATTGCATTTGAATTTTGAAAAGTTGAATTTTTTTATATGTTGAATTTTTTAACACTGAAAAATTAAACTGAAAAAATATGTATATTGAAAATTTGATCACTTTGAAATAGGATTTTAAATTTTTTAACAAATGAAAATTGCAACCATGTACAAATAATGACACTGAATTTTTTTTTCATGTACAAATAATGACACTGAATTTTCTTTTTCATGTACAAATAATGACACTGAATTTTCTTTTTAGGTTAAAAATATATTCTGAATTAATTTTAACACTGAAAAAAGTAAAAAGTAAGCACTAATATACAACATTCAAATTTCAGAGGCATTTTTTTATTCACATCCTGATGGCACATATTTACTTCCATAGGGCAGCTTGTAGGACGAATGTAGGCCAAAGTGAAAAATTAAACTCCAGGAAAGGTAGGCCAAAGTGAAAAATTAAACTCCAGGAAAGGTTTGCCTGAGAGCCTAGAAATAGGTGTTGGAGGAAAATTTCTGTTGCGTAGGAAGTGTTTCAGGAGAAAAAGCAAAAACGATGAGTCAAAATGAGTATTCTGTGTACGCCTCTTAGGCTTGAGGAGCGGTGGCGGTGCCGGCCAACACAACAGTAACACGGGTGCCAGGCCCAGTGCTCCCTTCCGCAGTAACGTCTACCAGCCCACAGAGATGACCATGATCCTGAACGGGGGAGCGGTGAGTACATCTTCCCAGTCACAGGTACACGCCGCTTACACGCCGCTGTTACACTCCATCACGCCGACAAGACTGCATGTACGTTAGTTCCTTATGGATCACGCGTCATTGCACAAGGAGAGAGAGGTGTGTGCTTGCATGCTCATGTCTCTGCCAATGCATGGACTGGTTTGGTCGCTCATCACTCAAACTCACAAAGTGATTTGTGCGAGTGATTGTGAGGGAGCCTCAGTGTCTTTAACTCGCCCATGAATTGTTTTTATTTGTTGAGTGATGCAACTGCCTGCAGGACTGTAAAATCAAGAGGTGTGTACATTCTGGCTGGCAGAGGAAGACCACTTTCATAGATGATTTTCCGTTAAGTCCAAACTTATCCATACCGCCGGCAGGTTTATACACAGAGAGATCTTTTAACACATTTCTTTTTACTTGAAGTAATATTCAAGTTTGGATTGGCCCAGTCAGAGAGCAGATTTATTTTTTGACAAAGAATCTGTGGTAAGAGCTAAATATTAGGGTGATGGCAAGGAGCCCTTCCAATCTCAAAGACTTGGAGCTCATCACCAAAGATAAGATGTCAAAACAGCAGTCTGTACACAGCTATAAGAAGAATTTGATAGCTAAGGATCCGAGAACTTTCACAAGCAATATTTTGACAAAATGCATTTGACAGTTTTTTATTTTTTGACGTTTAAACTCCATTTGCTTTGCTTATTCTTTGAGAAATACCTGTCTCATTTCCTATCAGAAACCAAGTTCTTGGTTGAAGAAAATAATTTAAAATTCAAATCTGCCAGTGGTTTGAATAATTTGGGATTTAACATAACTAAAATCCTACTTCAGTAGCCTAACTATTGTTTAACTAGTCTATATAATATTACTAATTAATGCAGTGGAATACTGATTTTACTGATTTAACCTGCTTTGCATCGAAGAATATAAATGCATGTTTGCTAACAAATATTTTGTGATGTGCAAAAAAAAAGAGAAAGAAAAAGAAAATCACATCTTAAATGTATGAACAATTCAAAAACAAAGATTGCATTCAACATGCCTTTAGTTAAACCCAAATATTCTTTAGTCTGGAGGCAAAGTTCCCGTATAAAAATTTAAGCCAGTGTAAAGGACCAGGGGAAATATGGCATTTTGCAATGCAGCTAACCCTTTTAGCAAAACATGTTTGATTACATGATGTTTCCAGGCTGTTTATCATTTACACACCAATTTTATTTCATCCACAGGTGCCCTCTGCCCCTCCCACCTACACTGGCAGGCAGCTGTGGTGAACGAGAGGAAAGACGACGTTTGGTGGAAAATGGCGGGATGAAGAGGACGGAAGGAGGAAGGGGTCCAGGACTGTTTGGGTGGGGCAGGCATCTAGTTGGACTGGACTTTAGGCTTGTCTGCCTGCAGGGCCCTTTCATGTACAGACTTTATCACTGACTGTGTGCCAAACAATTATGGAATGAATGTGAGTGAGACTGAGAGAGGGCCGCATGTGGAGGACAGAGCTAAAACTTTTCTAGTCAATAAGTATTTATGGAAGAGTTGCAAAACATGAACTGAAATGTGTCCAGTATGATAGTGGCCAAACAGAACTCACAATGTTATCTGACATTATTAATTATTATTATTATTATTATTATTATTATTATTATTACATTATCTCTCTCTTTTGGTATGACTGGTTCCGTTGACACTCCAGCACTGCAGGCATCTTTGAAAACTGTGAAAGCAAACTCTTCGTTCTGTTCTAGCTCTTATCCTGTCAGGTGCATTGTTTTTCTGCTTTACGGTGCTGGCATTGGAGCGGAAACCTTTAACTCTGTCCTCCATCCATTCACACTGTAAGGGTTGAGCCAGAGTGCCGCTCTCTTAAAAACAAGTCACCCTCTGTTGGTGTCTATATACGGGAATGAGTGTGTTTGTGTGATCTGTACAGCTCTCACACTCCAAACCCTCCTCCTCCTTTGGACTGTTAGCCCTGGCCTTTTCCCCTCCTCTTCCCTGCACTGTCTGTGACTACAACACATAACTCTCTTCACCTTGCGTCATCATCCCACTTGCATGGACACATTGTGAATACAAACTGTGAAATATAAAGGGGACAGTGACATGAAGTGAGCACAGACACGACAAAAGTAAATCTGGAGGACCTGACCCATCATGCTGCTATTGAACCGCTACTAGAGATTTGAAAAAAGAAAAGAGCAGAGCAGAGCGGATCGTGATTGGAGAAGGAAGGCGTCAGTCGTCAGCAGGGGAGGTGCAGCTTTGGGAATCTGGGTCAGACTTCTGCACTCTCCACGCATCTCCAGCGGCCAGTGGCGGATGGAAGCAGCCAGGAGAAACCGTCACATTAGATCAGCAGGAAGCGGAGCGAGGAAATGAATCGGCCTCTTGCTCCCGGTTCCTCTGTCTGTGTTTGTGTGCATATACTGTATGTGAGTTTTGTGGTTTCGTGAGGGCTCACAAGTTGTTTTCTGGTGCTAAAATTCTTTGCAGTGAGGTATAGAAATGACATGACAGGAACAACGCCGGTGTGGATCCACTCGTCAACGAACAAGCGGCAGACTATATTTAGAGCTGCTTCTGCTGTGTGGAGGTCTTCTGGAGTCTCAGAGAGATCAGGTTTACACTGTGTGGTGGAAAGAAGAGGATCAAATGCAGGAGAAGAAGATGCAGGAGGGGGCATATAGAGAGGGATGGTGGTGAGGCCAGATCTTCAGTCACTCTATATGAGAAAATAGCCTTCCAGTCTCTATGTGCATGATGTGGGAGCCTCTCCTCCTCCTCCTCCTCTTCACCTTCTCCCTGTCTCTCATAGCTTAAGTCCCTATGCCAAGAAGGACTCCATGTTCCACTGGAGTCTCTGTTTTACACGCTTTCCCTACATCGTGACACCAGCTCTCTGTTTCACCTGAGAAACTGTGTACATAGTAGTGCTGTAATGCTTTGCTTGCTCGTTTACGTTTTTTTTTTCTCCTTTTTATTTTAATACTAGGCTGAGTTTAGACACCCATTATGCACTGGAGAACTGATTTTAATTTGGATTAACTTGCTTGCTTTGTGTTCATGCGCTGCCTTGTTTTCATATGCTTTTAGTTTTCTCTTGCTGGTGTCTTTAATTTTTTTTTTTTTTTGTTTGCTAGAGTTTTGAAAATGGTTTTGCCAACGCTAGATGTGCTTTTACTTTTTTTCCTTTTGGACTATTGTTCATGAATATTTTGCGATTCATTTAAAGGGATTTATGTTGGTTGTACCTGTTGATTGCTGTTTTTATTTTTAGAAAAACAAAAAGACAATAGCTGTGAATAACTTTGGCACTTCATGCAGTAAACAAAGACTATTTTTATGACACTCAGAGCAGAGCAGGGTGGGTCGACCACACTAAATACAGTCCCTTGCAGAAGTATTTTTATTCCCTGAACGTTTTTCCCAGTTTGTCACAATGCAGCCAAAAAATTAAACATATTTTATTGTCAAATCATAGCATATGACAGACCAACATAAAGCAAAGACAACTGAGATGGGGAGAGATAAATGTTATTAGTTCTATTTTTATGAAAGATTTTCAAAAACTGTGAATAGTGGCATGCATTTGAATACATGAGTTAGGGTTTTGGAGCCTCTATGATTTTCCTCCGGTATTCCATGTCCACATAATGACACAGTTCTGTGTTTCACAGTGGAGATGGTGTGTTCAAGGTGATGTCCAGTATTAGTTTTCTGCTACATTCAGCATTTTCCATGTGGGCTTAAAATCTCCATTTTGGTCTAATCTCTTTTTTTTCTTGTCAGTTTTCAATAAAGTCCAACAAATTCTGTCACCTGAGTTGAGGATCTCTGCAGCACCTCCAGAGTAACAATATGGTATTGTTTAAAAACCTATATTTGATCATTGATCTGTCTGGTGCATTCCTTCACAAAACAGCTGGTCTTATATTTACTTTAAATTGGACTCTTAATTTGGTGGATTCTGCTTTGACGTTTTTTTTAGGGAGGACTAACTACAAATGTATGCAACAGCTTTCTGAATTTTATTTGTAAAATAATTTGAAAGCCATGCATCAATTTCCTTTACTTTACAACTAAGCACTACTTTGTGTTTGTCTGTCAGATAAAATCCCAAATAGAATACATAAATGTTTGTGGTTGCAATGTGAAAGTTCAGGAAGTATAAATAATTTTGCGAGGCACTGTAAGATCACCAAAAGCCATGGTAGTGTTATCTGAACTTGCATCAGCCCTGAGCTAAGAAAAGTTTGGTGGGGGGCGCGGGGGATTTAGCCCCTGACTGCTGCTGTACGTTTATGTCTCAAACTCTGGTTACTCTAAAACAGGACGACTACTTGCAGGCCAGCTTCGTACCCAGACACAGCTTGTCCTCTCAGCCTGAGCCGTGTCTGGGCCAGTCCTGGTCAGAAACAGATCAGTGCAAGGAGAAGAGTCCTCAGGGGTTTTCATGGTCACCAGTACATTTCTCGCAATCGAGGAGGGATGTTTGAATTCTCGTGATGTTTTCACTCGGTGTGGATTACAAAAAAAAAAAAAGGAAGAATAACAACATGTTGTGACTTTGTAGATTTTGCACTCGTCAACTACCTATCTGTGCATGCTTAATCACCATTTCTACATATAAGATCTTTCTCAGACGTACTTTTCAATACTAACTATTTATGTGACGGTCATGTGACAGCAATCATGATTTCAGTGTATATCAGAAGACACACGTAATGTCTGTGCTTTGGAAAACACAAAAGCAAGCTTGCTTGTTGTGAAGTAAAGAGATTAAAATCAGAGGACGGTCAAACAGAGAGTGATTCCCAATGAAGGAAACAACATGCCATCTTCAGTGGACCTAAGAATACGTTCCTCTGCTTGGGTTTGAAGACTTAAAGGGTTTTTTTTTTTGTTTTTTTTTAAAAAAAGAGAATCGTCTGACTGATATTGTCTCTGTGTTACAAATCAAGTAGACTGTGGTGAAATTTGCACAAATCTTCTATGTTGAGTTTGTTGTCCCTGGGCAGCCTATCTGAACAACGCCCCACCCTCCAAGGCTTTCCTCTCCCGATCCTTCTTGCCTTCAGACTGTTCCAGCAGGGCAGCTGACAGGGGCAGTATTGGTTTTCACAGCTATGACTGTGCAGTGATGAGGCATGCATATGTATAGAAACTTGATTTCTTGATTAGAAAAAAAAAAAGAGAAAAAAAAATAATAAAACAGTTAACTCTGTTGTTTCTGTAACCGATTCAGGATGAAAAAAGTTCAATAAAAGTGTCATGTTTGTAGTGAACTTTTACCTGGATATGGTGTTTTATTCCTGTAAATTGTAATTGTTTTGAAAAAGTGTAAAAGAAGAAAAGCCAGGTTAATGTTGAACTTTGGGAGGAAAGTAAAAATTGCAGGTTTTTTTGTTTTTTTTTAAAGAAACGTAAACTATTAAAAGGTGATTTAAAAAAGAAAGAAACATCGTCTATCTTTGTGGATACAGTTTATATAGCTAAACCTGCTGTTTCATAAAAGTAGTTACATGTTTTTAAAAGGAGTATGACATTTTGTATAATAAGTTTGGCTTATTACTTTATGTTTTGAATTATTTTCAGCTCCTGGGTCCCATGCATACGCAGCATCTTGATGTCCAAAAAGCTTTAAAATAAACCCATCGTTCACTGCAGTGGCAGAAGATCACACTAAAAAAAATTAGAGCTCATAAATGGCCTCATAATACACAACCATGATTTTGGCAACTGATGCAGAATCGTTTTGCATCGGACTGAACCCAAATTTTCATCCAATCTGAAAGATGCTTGTTGTGTTAATAAAATAATGAAGTGCTTCTGGAGTATGAATTAGATTATAATATTTTCCCACATAACAAATAGATACGATGGTTATCTCTTCATAATTGTACCCAATAATTTTAACTTCCACTTCTCGCCTGGAAACCAGACCCACTTGATCTTTAGCTATGCAGAGTCGACCTTGTGCCGCTTCAACTCTAGCACCATGGGATCCAGTTTCAGTCTAGTCCACTGATGCCAGTTTCTCTAGTGCTGGGTTCAGTATCAGATGTCCCCAGAATAAAATGGGTGGTTTTATCAGCTTACCCAGTGGCAGCTGCTGCTGCAGGAAGACGAACGTAGATCCTCTAAAGGCCACACTTTAACGAAATCAGAGAAGGAAAGGATGGAGAGATCCTCCCATCACGGGACCACAGAGCATCCTCTCAGGTATGTTCAGTTTGTGGGGCGGTGGGGCACTTACTGCATGTTGCATTTCAGGTTAATCTGCAGTCAGGACATAAGGCTAACAGCTCAGACAATTTTCATTTTCAACGAAGGAAATCAAAGAAGTGAAAAGTCCATTGAGCATCGTGTAGGGTTTTATTTTTGCAAGTCAAATTTCATGAACTCATTCAAGGATGATCCATGAAAAGATTGAGACAATGCTTGATCACCACAGGGATTGCTGATAAATGTATCTGTTAGTGTTGAATACATATTATTGAACAAGGAAACGTGCTACATCTACATAAATGATAAATATTTCAAGAGAATAATAATTAATGTGTTCCGTAATACAGACAACAATCATTCACCAGTGATCCTTGGCATTTAAAACATTGTTTTTATTCTCTGATTCCCTGACAGGGACATTTCCTTTCCTGGTAAACAGGACAGAAAGTGCTGCCGCCAAGGCCAAGTCACTCCTCACTCCTCACTCCGGCCTTCATTGTCTGCCTAAATGGAAAAGCTACGACCTTTTTTATTATATGTATTGCTGCGATAATAAAAGAAGAGACAGAACGAGGAAATACGGTTGTCCTCTGGTGAGACATCAGCAGGAGGTGCCAAGAGAAAATATCAGGTCTGTTCCAAGAGGTTTCCCTTCTGGCAGCATTACGGGAACTAAGTTATATGGAATTAATTTATTGGGTAAGACGCATGAAGGGAAGTGATCAGTCAGAGAGGCAATGGGAGCAATAAAATGATTGGACATGGATCAGGTCCTGTAGGCCTTTGTACAGCAACTTTTACTGATTACTTTGGTCAGTTTGACTTCAGGGTAACAAAGTCTAACAGCCGTATAACACCATAAAAAACACATAGAACAAGGAGATAATTATTTCACAGAAAATACATAACACAAACAACTTAGCTCAAGTGTTCAAGTGTTATTTTATCCTTCAGTGTAAAAGTAAGGGTATTGCTCAGTCATGTCGAGGATGTTTCCGTTTCCTCACCCGGGTTGATGGTCTGCATCTCACTGGTCCCTGGGGTCTCCTGGTTGGTGTGATTCATGCTCAACTGAGGGGCAGAGACGTCAGCATCAAGCTTCTTTGCCTGCGCTGCCTTCATCATAGCAACTGGAAACAACAACAGTAAGGTATCTTTACTATGTTGGTTACGTTTCAAACAAATCAACAACAACAACAACAAAAAAATACAGGCATTAGTGCAAATAAAGTCCTTGCATTTAAGAATTTTGCACCTTGCACCACAACCTCACTGAAGATATAAGTTTGAACATTCAAAAACAAAAAAAAAACCAAATAAACAAAAAAAATATATATATATATATATTTAAAGGACTAGACGGAAGAATGCTGATTAATTCAAAGCTTTAGCTGGTTTTAGAGTGTGAAGAGTTAATTTTCACAATTGTTGGTTTCCAAAACAACAGAAGTTTGCAACTGGTTTTGTTAATTAAAAGTTAAAGAAAGAGTAACTCCAAGATATAGACTCAAAACAGTGCAGTACACAGCTTTAAAAGCAAAACACCTTTAAGTTTAAGCATCTTGTATTATATAAGTACAATGCCAACGTGGGATGCAGTGGTATACAGCACACCATCATTGGACGGTACAGCAATGGAGACATTTCCAATGCAATAATCTCTCAAGTGTAATGTGTATGAAGTCCTTTGGGAGAGTCTGGCTTAAACTGTTACCATGACAACAACTCTGGGCTCACTGCATTGTGCTAAGTTTGGTGGTGGGAGGATTGTGGTATTGGACTTCTGGCCCATGGACACTTCCAGTGAAAGAAATGTCTAACGTTTTCAGCATATCAAGATTTTGTGTTTGGAGATGGCTCCTTCATGTTCCAATGTGACGGTCCACCAGTGCACACAGCAAGGCCAGGAAAGACAAGGGCGAGCATAAATCAGAGGAGGCGTGACTGCTATCCAGGTCTTCTCATCGAACATCTCACAAATTAGTTTTTCGTTTTCTTTTTTTTCCTTTGGAAAAATGGTCAGAAATCCCCACAAACACATAAAATAAATAAAAAAAGCTCACTCCAGACTAAACTCCCAAAATAAATCTCACATGGAAACAAAAACAACTTTTCCTCTCAGGATTCATTTGATAAAGTACAATACAAACAGGGCATGTTCCGAAGGTAAACATCCCACTAATGACAGTCACGTGGTGATACATGTAGCGCCAACAGCTGCACCTGTTCACGGAGCTCCAACCCTTCAGCATTTTGACAAATGACTCTGTGTCTGCCCTTTGCCCTTCGTCTTATTGTTTTTAGTTTCCGTCTCAGGCTAAATCCGATTTCAGACCAGAAAATACCAGAAGGGTTGATGCACGTTTGCTCCTGAGGTCAAATAAGGTGAGCGCAGCTGTTCCTGGATCAACTTAAAGAGCTTCCATACGCAGGGGGGAGCTTCCCAAAATATTTTTTGCTCACCCTCTGCTTCTGTCGCAGTGGTAAACATGGCTCATTTATCTGTCAGTGCTCGCAACCAAAACAACACGCAGCACAGCAAAATCACCACTGTTAATCATGTCTCCCCTCCTTTCTGTCACTCTGCTTCCCTCCCTTCCTAGTCCAGCTCATATTCCGCAAAAGAGGTCAGAAAATGATTTCCATTCTGGACGATGGGCCGGGTATACTTTTTATTTTGCACACAGTGTGTTGCGCCATACACACACACCCCCAGGCCCCCTTGTTTTTATGTCAGGTCAGCAGCGACGGCAGTGACGCTGTGGCACCACAGCACAGGAATGTTTGACGGCCCGCTGTGGCTGCAGTGGGCCCTTTTGTTATGTGGAATGTGTTAGCGTGGAGGCAGCCTGCAATCATGGTGGTTTTTGGCAGTGTTAGTAAGAAACACAAGCAGCAATATAATCATGATGAGCTTTAATATGCATGTTGGAGACGGTATGTTTGAAATAGCACACCCACAATGTGGGAGGGAAAATGTGTCTGAGTTAAGGAGAAGTTTGGGATTTGTGAAATTAGGTTGTGTTAGAAGATTGGGAGTAGTTAATATCTAACCTGCAGTAGATAACTCTCTTGATGTCTTCAAAACCAAACAAACTTCTTCAGTTCATATTAGTACTATTTTATAAATCTTATGCACTTCCTCATATTTGTATTCGGTGGTTATAGAAGCTGATGGTTTGCCACCAATAGTCTCACTGTGTCAAGCATGTGAAGCACAGAACATTTACAGTATTGACTGGATAATGTAAATATGAAGAAGTGTAAAGTGTAACAAAATAGAGTACACTTACATATACAACTACGCAGCTACTTTTTGGTGAATTACTCTTACTAGGAAGGGTCTTGCATGTTTGTTCTCAGTATGAGAGAATCACTGATGCTGCACGGACTTCAATTTCCCATATAAATAATCAAAACTTTCTCTGTAAATAACAGAGTATAAAGAAGACTACGAGTGCTATGACTGACCAGTAGTTCCTACTGCTTCATTACTGTTACTTTCAGAGACTTTATTGTTTTCCTGACCAGTTTTCATGTAATCTTTTTTAATTATGAAGCATTTTAGGCTGCAGTAGAGGTTACTGGACACCTGGATAAAAGATGACATTAAAAGCAGTCTATAATTTTGGCCTAAGCATTAAAATAAATGTAAGTGTTTAATGATCAAAATACAGAACCATTTTACAAGATAGGGACAATTTGTTGCTAGAATGTTTCAAATGTAGGCAGTTAGATCGGCTCATATGTTCTTTTCGAAATTTTACTATGAAAATTTTATATTTTTCCTGACAGCTGTCACACAGTGAGAATCTCAAACCAGATAGATTTGATAGATTTCTGATCTTTTGTGGCTCCTCATGTGCAAAAAACAATGAGAATTAATCACATTAAAAGCCACTTTTTCTTGGTTCTGCACGTTTCAAAGAACAAAGCTTAGCTTTTATCCTTGAACCGTAATGCCAGTCACTATGTCACACAGATATGCATTCTCAGCTGCTGTGTCTCATCCTTCATGTGTGCGAACCACAGCTCTCAAACACACACATAGTCTTCTACTTCTCTGTCTTAATCCCTGTGTAACTCCCTTCTGTCTTCACGTGTATCCCCCACCAACCCCCACACTCTGCCATCTCCATCACACAAACACACCCCGAGCCCTGCAGAGATTCTTTTTTCTTTTTTATGCCGTGTCTTTATCTCCGCCGCTGGCCTCATTCTCACTGTGTGCCGCTGCCGCTGCAAGAATCCTCGTCTCGGTTTTGACATCAAAGCCGTGTTAGGATGAATACTGTATCTCTGCGGCAAATCAGGTGCATGAGTGAGTGTGTACGGCGCATGGGGTTGGTAGTATTATATAAGCATGTCTTTGCATAATGCATTTACTAATACTTCTATACTGTATAAGCAACAACCGCTGTCAACTACAGCAGTAGCAATATAGCCCAAGGACTGGAAATCAGTGACTAAAAGTGAGTGAGTGTGTGTTTGTGTGTGTGTGTAATTTGATACATTGTAAGGACCATGAGGACCAACTGCTCCTTATGGGGCTTGAGACCCAGGATCCATAAGAAGAAGTGCTGTTTTGGGTTTAGGAGTTGAGTTGAGAACTAAGTTATGAACTGAGCTTATGTTAGGTTTTGGGTAAGGATCAGGGTTGAGGTTAGGAAAAATTTGGGGGTTCAGCATAAATGCATTTACTATGATGAATGAAAGTCAATACAAAATCCACAGGTTGTATAGCAGTAAAAGGATGTGCATGTATAGGTTTGCCTGTGTGTGTGTGTGTGTGTGTGTGTGTGTGTGTGTGTGTGTGTGTGTGTGTGTGTATGCCTCAGCTCTCTTGCCGGGCCCAGAAACGTGCAACCGTTGTGGTAATGTCACTTTTCTCCCTCTGCTCCTTTTGAAATTTACGTAATTCCTGCACATCAGGCCGTATTCTGACCTGACAACAAATTATACGTGTCAACCAAAGCAAACGTCACAATTCACACACATTAAGTTATTCATTACTAAACTGTTTCAAATGTTCAGAATATATATATATATTTTTGTTTTGTTTTAGGCATACCGCCTGAGATGAAAATCAGAGAAACTCGAAAACTTCTTGCACATTCGCAAGATAGTTCTTACAACACTTTTAGAAGTTTATCCTTTAAACAAGAGTTGGATGTTGTGCATTGTGAGGCTCCATCTCGACCAAAAAGGAGACAATGTAATAAAAATAGCATGGTGAGTAGAATGGAAAACAAACATCAAAAATTTACATTCACTGCATGAGGAGGACAAGGCAGAACTAAGTGGTGTGAAATGGAAGAAGCTAGCAGTGAACAATGGACATCAGGAAGCTTAAATGCAGACGAGATGTGATCAGTGACATGGGGACCAGGTGAGTTAAATCAGTGCAGTGTTGATCAGCTGTGGGAGATTAATGAGCACCATTCAACTAACGGAAAATGTTTAAATGGATGTTTCAAAATAAAACATTTGAGTATTTCAACCAGCTCATCATCCATTTGTTGAACTTATTGTTGAAAAATAAACAGTTTTTCAACAAACAACGATGATCTGTTCATATTAGTGTTATAGAATCAGTGATAAATACAGTAATATCTTTTTTTTAAAATTACTCTCATACATATAGCATTAATAAGTCAAGGTTTTAACATGTTCAATATTCAATGAACATTAATACTCATTGAATATTCATGTTCAATGAATATTGTGATTCTCTTGTTTCAAATAGCTCAGTACACATTTGTAAAAAATGGTTTCCATTTAACAGGACAAAAATCCCGTCCAAAATTCATTTATATGCTGATGCCATAATTGTAATGATTTGTTACAATGCGACCCTCCTCCCGATTAAACTTTTGACCTTTGATCTCACAACAGAGGTTAAAATTGGTCCTGAATTAAAGCAGGAATAAATGAATGACTTCCAGCGATTGACTCTGTGTGACACCAAATGAAATCTGCGCAGTAGAAGTCGCATATGGGGACGGCTAGATTAAAAAAAGTGACACAATGATGTGATGAAATAAACTTTGTGTTAGACTTTTTATGCTAATAAAATGCATGCCTTGCATACCTTATTTAGAAATCTGGGCTGCACTTTGTTGCAAGAGCAGGCTCGCTTTCTCATCACTGTATGTCATACAAATCCTCTCAAAGATAAATTAGCCCATCTATCTCTACCCTTTTGTTATTATACAAGTAATTATGTTGCCAGGAAAACTACATAAATAATAAATAAAATTTCAGTAGGGATATTCAGGCCTGCCAGATATAGGGTATATAAATAACATGAATAGAACCTGCCTGCCTATGCTACGGAGGCTAAAAGGTGTCAAAAAGACACACATGCCCTTATCTGAATGAGTCAGATTAAAAAGACTTACAAAGCCAAGATGAAGCTAGGTTGTCATCTATATTCTAAAACAGCTAAAAATAACTATAGCTTTACAAAGCAGTTTGTCATTTTATGAGTCACTGTTCGGGCCCATGTCTGAAGTATGATTGCGTCTGCATTGTGCGGCTGGCTAAATGGGTGGAAATCCATGCAGCCTAATTGTCAACAAGCTGCCTTTTGATGCATCTCCGACTTTAAGTTGTTGTTGACATGACTCACACTTTTGTTCTTGGAGGAAACCCCTGTAGTTGTTTTGTGTTTGTGTGTGGGCTGCTGAGAGATTGACTGAATGTTTGCTGTTTAGGATGAGAAGAAAATGTCCCTGCAGGGCTCACTTGCCTATTCCTCTCCCACTAAAAAGGTTTTCTCTCTCTTTTACTCAGAGAGATTTTCCTCTCTGCCTCTCCTCCCCTTCAGCTCCTCAGTGGCTCATATAACAACACCTCAGACCCTCTTGAGATTCTCCTCACATCAATGTTTCATCCCTCTCCGTCCACCTCTGTCCTCTCTGTTTTGCATTCTCCACGTCTCCTCTCACCCATCTTTTTTGCCCTCTGCTTCCAGTGAACCTCAACGTCCTCTTGAGTGTCTGGTTGTGAGGCTACAATAGCGTTCATGCTCAGGAGTATAAAAGTAGGCCGGTTATATAAGGCTGGCCGTGAGGCTGACGAATTGGTAAAACCAACCCAACCAGTGAGCTCCAACAGTTAATTCAATGGGTGTCATGGTGCCGCAGCAGCCCCTGTCCTGATGGGAGCGAACCATAGAAATGGAAATCAGGGGCGAGGGTCAGGATGTGTGGGGGGTTGGAACCGCTTGTGTTTGCTCACCATTGCTTGTTTTCTCTGTGTGTGAGACTGAATGTCAATTTTCACTGGCTTCCTCCATAAATCTTATACCTTGTTATTGTGCTTCTGCTGCCATAACCTGCTTCTAAATAGAAAAAAAAAATTCAATAAAAACAACTGCTTAGAAACAGGTCACATGTTTAAAATGCATAATGTTTTTAAGTGTGTCTATGACAGACAGATGAAAGAAGCTGAGCTGACTGAGAGCGTTTTATATCCCGTATGTGTGAATAAGACCAGCTTGTCTAGTGGCGAAAAGTGCAGTTTGGGATTATATGTGCAAAAAGACAGTAACAAAGTTCTGGCACATTTTTCATCTTTTCCAGTATCAAAGTTCTTGATCATTTATGAAAAACATTTTAAAGCATGACCATGACACTTCAAGATGAATTTATGGTGGATAACTTTTTACTGTCATGTGGCTTGAAATATAAAATCCACAAACCAGAGACTGTATGGATAGAGTGAGAAGACTGTTATTTTTGGATGGATATGGAATATGACAGGATATATACCGTAGCTTTTAAATCCAAATATTTTCCATTTTGTATTTGTCCACACTTATTGAAAATACTTATATCAACTTTTCCTGAAACAAGTAATCTGTCTGTGCACTATAACGCAGCCTCTGACAATAGCGCCTGATCTCAGGTTAAGGCTTTAGAAAAGTGTATTTTTTCTGACATAGTCATCTAAGTTGGAATCGTTTATGACTGTTTGCGGACACAGTATGCTGCTGTTGTGATCACTCGTGTCACTGCACACGTGGCCGAGTTTAGTTCATTGCATGTGAGTCACTCCGCTCATGCTGCGTACAATGCACACAGGCATGGATTAAAGTGATTAGAAAAATCGCCGGGACACTGGGAGGCCGTAGCCTTCCACATGCGTTACTTCAGATGTAAAATGCTAACACGAGCAAAGACACACACCACCGAACTGAAACAGAAGAAGAAAATACTGCATGAAGGCAGCCGCCAACTCAAGTCCCACAGACATCTTCACAAAAATCACACCAGTGGCAGCACAAGATGCAGCCCTACATAAACCGCACTCCCACAAGTTGCATAACTCCAACAAACAATGTACACACTCTCTCTAACACACATACTTCAGCTCTGCTGCACAGCCTCTCAGGCTGCTCTGCTTTGCTGCTTGGGAAACTAAGTTTCTCATTCTGCAGCAGCACTAAGGTCTGTGTTTACTGCAGTACTATCACCAACGTCGACAAGTCACACAGAGACACCCACACATTTGCTCTATCTTCCCCTTCACACCTCATCCAGCCATCCATCATCTATTTGTTGCCAGGCGCTTCCGTCAGAGTTCAACCAGCCCGGTGACCTGCAGTCTGATACTTGCCTCTGCAGGCTTGAACACAGTTAGTGGCTCCAACACCCCCCCACTGTGCTTTTATAAAACACTGACAAGGAATTCTCATTTTTTTCCCGCGGACCATACTGTGCATATAAATCCCACCTCGTTTAAACGGTGCCTTGCTATAAGTTAGCAAGTGGGCACTAAGCAGAAGCAGACAGAATGGCTATTTAATGGACTGAGTGCCTGTGACATTTTTTCTGCATGAATGTCGCTGCACGTGGTCGGTCAACTGACCTAACACTGAAGCTCAGCTCAGACCTTTCAGCTATGGCTGCTCTTAGATCGTTGAGCTGGAATCCCAGACCTAATTCTCTGATCGACTACACTGCTGTCTGGCAGAGACTCTGTGGGCAGAGTGGGTGTCAATATGTCAAACCATCAATATCAGGTCATGTCAAATGAAATATTACTCAGCACAAAGAGTGCCCTATTTCTTTTTTTATTCTAATCCAGGCTTAAAAATCCAACACAAATTGCGAAAATGAAAACATTGTATAAATACATAAGACCAAAGATTTTAAACAATTTATTTCTGTGTTGCTACAAGACTTAGCAATAAATGTACAGTAGGAAAACCTGTTTTGATCATTTTTCTCTTTTCTAGAGAAAATGCATTTTGGGGTTTAGAAGGATTTACCTCTCTATCAATGTCTTTGGGCAAATGCAAACATGTCATTTTGAAGTGTAGATAATAGCTTGTTAAGACGCTGCCACAAAACGTTATTTTAAGGGTTTCAGTTTTATTTGTCCATGTTTATATTTTACAAATATACCGTGAAATATTTCATACTGTTGGTGAAGAGGCGGTGGTAGATCTAACCAAACATCGGACTGAAAATAGTGACCCGGTTTTTTTGAGTTTACAGATGATATGAGGAAAAAGCTTCAGCATTCTTAACTGATACCCCTTTTAAACCAGCCAGCCCATTACTTCTAGTGGATTAAGCAGGAATAAACCAATTAAATCTAAGCATTACTTACTAATAAATATTAGTCCTGTTTGCAATTTTTTGGGGGTTAAAACATAATTCATAATGCTAGATTTTCTAGATTTAATCCAGGGAAAGTTAAAAGAATATATAACACATTGCATTGTGTTTAATGAGCCTGTTTAGTGCGTAATAAACAGCAAGGAATAGCATTTACTTTTAGAGTGTTTTTATGTTTATGTTTGAAGAGTACCAATTCTCTGATACTAATGTGCAGCAGCAGTCTATAGAGGAAATAAAGCCAGTCACTTTAGCCAGGTGATTAATAGTAGAGTGTGTGCATGCTAAATAAATCGTAATTAACAAGAAATGGAAACAGTGGGAAAAATACCTCTGAAACACACAAACACAATTTTATAGTATCAACAAGCTAAACTGTAGTTTATTATACAACAGCTACACTGCTCCAACTCAGCTGACCACATTTGAGTAATCCTAATAAGTCTTAGTGATCATAAAAAGTGTTTGTGTGTGCTAGAGTACATGTGTGTTACAGCAGCAGGCATGGATGAATGGATTATGGCCGGGCTAAGGCACGTAGTTTAAAGAAGATTATGCAACATGTTACGGTCTTACGGCTCTTCCTGGTTATGGTGCTCGTAACTCATGAGCATTTTCATGTGTCTCATTACAGCAACTAGCTTCACTGTGTCTTATTGAGATTTTATGTGATAGTCCACCACATAACTGGATGGCCAAGGAAAAATTACAACGTTTTTCTAGGAAGTGTGGAGTGCTTATGTTTTTAATATAACTTTACAGAACCTTTCACTGTAATTCCAGGTGCAGGTCATCAGGTTTATGTTTCAAATCAACTTTGGATATTTAAAGACCTAAAGTTTGATGGCCCAGACTTTGACTGGGCTATTAAAAAACACATTTATATATATATATGCTTTGAAACAGTATATGTTGTGCTTTAATGTTTGCAATAAAGACTAGTCCAGTTTCTGCAGCCTCTTGCAGCTTTCCTAACAGTACTGTCCTCCAATCATGTCCTACCTGCTTTTTGGTCTCAGTTGAAGAAAGGCACCCCATAGCATAATGCTGCCATTTACATGATTTACTGTGAAGGATGACTGTATTCTGAGTGATGTAAATACCTGAAATACTAAATAATTTGTGTCAGTCCGTCATATAAAATCCCAATACAATACAATGAAGATTTTTTTTTGTCAGGTGACATTATGTGAAAATGTTCCAGGCGTATGAATGCTTTTGGAAGCGAAAAGGGAAACGAGACACAGTGTCATTGTCTAAGTCATTGACAGGAGTTAATTTGTGCGTGTGTGTAAGAGCCAGCTCCACTGCGCCTCTACTTCAGTGCGCAGCGTTGCGATGAGAATGATTAATCATGGAGGGATGAAAAGTCAGCTCTGCAAAAATACTCTCGGTCTCTGCTTCCTGCGCTTTTGGTCTGTCTGTGTTTCTTAACCAGAACACGCATACTCGCACAAGTCTACACGGACAAGCACAGATAGACACAGACTGCAGTCAGGGAGCCAGTGCTGCGTCAGGCGGGTTGTATAACAGTTTTGAGCGTGAGACTAAGGGGGAACAAATGTAGGGATCAGTTTGGGGGGCTTGATCATATACACCTTAGAAAATCTCAACATCAGATTAGGATATTTTAGAAATTCAAAAAGTATTTGCCATTACTTGAAAATCTCACACAGACGCTGATTTTAGTAAACATACATTGTTGACTAGCTGTGGGCTCAGAATTCTGTGAATTTATATCTGGGTGGCCATAAATCACAAAGGTTCTGCAGGACTTGCACAGATTCACAAATGACTTTATACATCTACTTCAGTCATGATACACCACAGCCTCTGTCAGTACTCTGCAAGCCCAAAATACCCCCATCCTGTGAGTGTTTAATAAGTTGTGATCTTGCGTCAGTCAAAACCCCAATCTCCAACTTCCGACACTGACTGTACCGCATTTTTAATCCTTGATCTCTGCTGACAAAGCTGCATTTCCTTCCATCTAGCTTCAGTCACTAATCTGACACTGCTCTGCAACATCAGCATGCTTTCTTTCCTCCCCTTTGTCACCCACCCCAGAATTTTCCAAACATAGCTTCATCTTTCCTCTTAATCCTTCCCGCTCTCTCTCCCTATCAACTCAGTTTCTCTCTTTGTTGTGTGGCTCTGCCTCAAGATCCCTGGGGCTGACCGTGTGCAGTGCCATCAGTGGCCTTTCTGAACAGTCTCCCAATTCAGGGTAAACACACTCACTGCTGCCACAGATGAACACGGGCTGAAAAGAAGGACACTGTCTCCCCCTGCTGGCAGTAAAAAGCATCCAAAACAGAAAGCAATTCACCTGCACTTCCAGCAAAGCTTTTTTTAGGCACACACCCATAAATCCAGCTACATGTTTGAATAGGTTTGCTGATTTACTTAAAAGCAACTGCAGATGACATTACGGTTGGGACAAACAGAACACGACCCTTTCACTTGGCCTCACACCACAGAACATTGTGTTTATCTTTTGTCTGAGAGTGACGAAACTGCTGCTGTTTGCCTCTGGCTGCGTCTGACTATTTATATCGCGGCATCTCAGCAGCACCCACACAGGAGGGAATTAAAGCCTGGCATCACCGATGACATAACCACGCTGCTGAATGAAACTACAGGCCCCTGTGTAAGAGGAGGTTTTTACAGCGAAATGGGATTATACAACAAGATTACGGTGTGGGCTAATTTTCTCAGAGGCAGGGCGTCTAATGTATCCTAAGATGACCACACACACACAGGGTTACTGCGGTCTTGTGGACTGACTAAGCTGTTCCTTTTCTGTTTTAAAATGAACCTTTCTTATGCACTTTTGGGCCATATGCATTGATTTACTTTATCTTATAGTAACTTGACCTTTGACAGTTTGGTCAGAGCTGCCTGTACTATGAGAAAAAGACTGCAGGAATTTTACTTTTATGGGCGGTGTGCAAGGAGAAAATCTTTGCGCTTTAAGAAAATCATGAAGACCAGACTAGACTTTGCTAGTGAGAACTGAGACCAGGACTTCTGCAATGATTTTCTTTGGACTAATTAGACAAGAATTAAATTATATGCACCTTAGAATAGAGAACATATCTGGCTTAAACAAAATAGAGCATTCCAGGAGAAAATAAAACTATTTCAGCCTCCATGAAATGCGTGACTATCCTCAGAAGCAGGACATGGGTTATTAAGCCAACCACTTTAAATGAATGTTGCAGTTTCTTCGCACAAGAGTTGTCAAACGTTCATTCAGACTTATGCCAGATATTTGATGATGGCCACAGAAATCATGTGGTCAAGGTCCATCTTACTAACGGAGATTTATGTAAATGTTAGTGTGGGTGAGTGTATATATATTTTAGCTTGTGTTGATTAACAATAAGTACACAAAAAAAACATTCAAACTTGTGGACTAAATTCTTGCTTTTAAAAAAAATAAAATTATTTGTTGTACAACCACTTTACGATGGAAAAAAAAATATTCAAATGTCTCATTAAGATGGTGTGATGCACCTTATATCCTCTCCAGAAAGACTGGACAATCAGGGCAGCCTCCTCCTCACTGAGCAGTAGAAACAAAGGGATGGGAGGTCTAGGACTGGAAAAATACAAGACAAGAAAAAATGAAGACGACAATGGTGTAGGATTGAAAATAAATGACTATTATCGCATCAGAAATTAAACCATAGCCACTGCAAGAAGAAATGTAGCCATTTTCACAAGATTGGAAGAAAAACAAACCTTTTTCACTAATATTCATTTTATAATTTTATCTGATTAAACATGCACAACATGAAAGAGGAAGTTTAAAGGTCTTTGAGCTTAGTGAAAGGTGGTAAGACCCTCAAAGGACAAAAAGACATCACTGTCCAAGGATTTCCAGAGCTAACTCTATCCCAAATATTTGTATGTGTATGTTTGCATAATGTGAGATACTTACTGCTCTTTCAGCCAGTCACTGACAAAGGGAATGTCAAAAAAGTTCACTGGATCCTGTCCCTGCCTCTGGGGGTTCTGACTGAGAACAAATAAGACAACATGAGCTAAGAAAATTATTTGGCTTAGTCATGCAGTGTCATATAAATATGTGGGAGGGGGCTCTTACTTGTAGAGATACTCAGTTAGGAAGTCACAGGGGAGAAATCTGGTCACTTTTCTCTGGAATGAGTAAAACATACCAGTTTGACACAAACCCTAACATTAAAAAATATTTGAAAGTCTTGAGATATGAGATAAAAGATTCTGATGATATTTATTTCACTGATGATATAAGATGCAGAATATTGTCTCCAGAATATTCAAATCACTCTCAATAGTGTCAAGGTCTGCAGACGACTCTGTTATGTCTCCAAATACTTTTTGAGAGCTCTGACAAACGCTTTTATTAGTTGTCGTCACAGCCGTGGCAGTAAACAATAAATCTACTTTCGGGTCAAATTAAACATTCCATTTTTGAAATGTTTAAATATTTAGTGTGATGTTTATCAGAAGAAATACAGACCTCAAAAGCGCCAGCTTTCTGGGCTTCTCGCAGCAAAGCTTCAAGCCCGGGTAATAATACAGGGAACACTATTTTCTCCAAGAACCGCTTGACCGGACCTGAAACACATGGATGCTAGTCTTTGCAAATTCAGATCAGGGATGGAAGAATTTTTTCAGGCATGCAGTAAATCTTACGTTCATTATTCTGTGGAGACGGTGTAGTTTCAGCTGTCTTAGGGCGCTTCTGATGAGGAACTACTTTCAAGCCACTAGTACTAGAAAGAGGCTCCGTGCACGTCGGATGATCATCATCCACTAATGCCTAATAAAGCCATAATTACTCTAAGCGATCTTGAAGCAGAAAAGATATGTTCATCAAGCACATTGTAAACACATTCAATCCCTTTAAGCTATTTTCCCAAACTTTTCTCATATTAAAACCTCAGACTTGACCTTCTCAAATTAGTCATATAATTTGTACTCATAACAAGTGTATTTACTACTAAGGGGCAAATTGGTGCCCCTTAGTAATAAATTAAGTGGTCACACTTTTCAGAATTATATTTGTGAAATTTGAAAACCAGTTGTGTTGGTTTGCTACATGAAATCCCAAGAAAATTGAACCGTGTGACTGTACCATGGCACAACCTGGGAGCTCAAAGGGTGTGGATACCTTTTCAAGGCACTACAGCTCACCTTCTGCTTCTGTTTAGGAGGGCTGGGCTGCTCAGCTTCAAACTCTTAAAATACACACAAGCAATTAATTTTATTTACATTAAACTCAGACTTATATAGGCACATTCATCTTACCTTGGCAAATTTGTTCCCATAGTGATGTATTAGCATCTGTTCCTGCCATTCTTTAGCTTGTGGTCATTAGCTGTTGTCAAGGAGTGTTGTTGCTAGGGAAGTGCGTAGAAGTTGACTTCCGATGTAAACATTACTGTCAGTCGGAGCTCGCTTGTGGTATTTAACATTATTTCTCATAGAGGTTGTAGCTTTAAAATGTAGGTTAGCACCCGTCCTTCGAGACAGCAGCTGCTTCGTGGTCCAATCTCAAATTTAGATGCGGAAGTGACGGAAATGGTTTTCGGATGTTTAAATTATTCACGACATAAAATAACTATAAAATCCGCAAAGTGAATGTTAGTACTCCACACTTTGTATCCAAACTACCAAGTAAATGAAAACAAAACAAAAAACAAAAAATAGAAAAGACACATTTTAGCTATTATGGCCATGTACCACCAGATGGCGGCACTTTGCCATTCATAAAAAATGTATAGTGCGTTGAAATAGGATCCAGTTGATCAGGAAAATATGCGTTCAGACTACATAATTTTTTTAACTCTATAATAACAAATAGTGTATATCCTGCTACCTGAGCTCTTGCTGTTTAGATGAAATACATCACTGTTTTAATACATTTCATACCAGTTCCTTTGATCAATTTATTGACCTTCAGCTATTTTCTGTCTAAATAATACCTAATAAATAAGTCATTTTGGAGTAAATTCTTAATAAACATTTTTGTTAATTTCCCCCTATCAACAATAATATTTTTCCAATTAATATTTTTCAAATGCAAGCACAAACTTACTAAGTCAACTGAAAATAAATAAATCTGTCATAAATTCCCAGTATCTGTAGATTTACAACTTTTTGTAAAAGTTTATATGCTTAGGCTTGATTTCTTCCAAACTTTTTTTTTTTTAATATTCTGAAAAACACTAGAAAATCTTTATATATGAATGGTCCTATATAAATAAACCTGCCATAGCTTTGTTTTTGAGCTACAATCATGCAAATCTAATATAGAATCCAGACCATTTTATTCTGGACAATTCAAGTTCCTTAATAAGTATTACCCAACAGCACAATCATGCTTATAAAATCAAGTAACACATGAATGGTATAAAAGATCAAAATTAAAGTCTTTATTGGAATATATTCCAAAGCAGTTAAGTCATCTCATGACTGAACAAAAATAGCCATTTATCTTAAAAAAAAAAAAATCCAAAATGCACTGAATAGCTTTTAACAAAATATACACTGCCAAAACTCATAATTTGCAGCCACTAATAACTTGTTAATAAATAAGATTGTGATCAAAACGTTTTTACAAATAGTATTTTAGACCTACCCAACCCACAACTCTTTACAAAGCCCCATTTTTGAACAAAAACACCCCGTGCCACAAACCTTTGTCTTACATGTTGTAGCAGTGCATCCTGTGTTGAGAATAATCCCGCAAATTAAAACAAAACAAAAAGAAAGCAAACACAATGAGAAACTTTAAAAATAATAGCAACATGGTCATAATTATGACTGGATTTCTCTTAATAAAGCAACACTGATAAAAGCAGATATCATAAAAAGACCAACTACAAACAATGAAATATACAAATTACATTCCTTCAGGGTTTTAGAGTTCTAAGAGCCCATGTGAAAAGGGACATTTAGGTGAAGTAAAGGGTGAGAGAGAAAAAGATAAAAACCAATCTATGGTCAACATGGTATCACAACTCTGGTTAAGATCTGAGCTCCAGGCACCAGATTTAACAACACTTTCATATAGAGTGCCGCACAAAAGGATTCATGCTCCTCAAACTTAACATTTTGTCATCTCACAACCACAAACTTCTGTGGATTTTTATGTGATTTACCAGCACCAAGAAGTGGAAATGGATCCATGGCTTCCAAATGTTTCACAAATAAATGTATAGAACTGTGGTATGGATATGTATTCAACCCCGGAGTCGCCTTTCCCTGCGATGGTTTTAGAGTATGTCTAACAGCTTTGCAAATCTATTCACAAAATGTTTGCTGCCTATTTATTTTTTTTTCTTTTTTACCAAACTGCTCAAGCGCCGTCGGTAAACATCACTTTTCACGTATTGCCACAGATTCTTAACTGGATTTAGGTCTTACCTTTTACTGGACCATTTTAACATGTGAATATACTTTCGTCAAGATCCGGAGCTGGCACTGCACAAGTTTTATTAGTGCCCCTGCTTCAACACACCTGAATGACCTTCTCAGCATGTCATGAACAGACGCATTTGATCCAGGTGTGTCGAGCCAGGGAGATATTAAAAACATGTAGAGCGCTGACCATTGAGAACTGACTATGAGAGCACTGATCTAACCCATTCCACTGTAACTCTGGTTGTGTTCAAGAATCTCCACCCCAATCACAAAAGTTATTCCAGAAATTCCTTGTATTTGCCTTCCTTTACTTTTTATTCATCAAAATAAAATCCTGGGCAACCAACCAACCACTTTACTTTTGGAGTTTTATTTGTAAAAAATGTGAAGACTGTATCTTTTTTTCTACTTCACCATAATATACTTTTGTCTTGGTCTATCAGCTAAAATCCCACCCCCCAAAAAACTCACTGGAGTTTGTGGTTGTAATGTGATAAAATGTAAAAAAAAATAAATAAATAAAAGAATGCTTTTGCAAGGCATTGTACATGATGGATGTAAAATCAGTGTATGTTTCAAAGAAGTAGCCACATGTTGCATGATTTCCTACATTTAGCATTTGGTAAGGAGCCTCCTAAGAGTTGCATCGCACAGAGGTCAGTGTTTTATAGAGTTGCTGTGTGATTAAAGGAAACTTGCGTTGAGCCTGCACTTGATCAAACATTCAGAACTTGTTCACAGGCAGCATGTTCACTTCTTTAAAAACAAGTCTTATGGCTATGGGAAAGCATTCGGAACCCATCTGCGGACGTCTCGGTTTAGCTGCAGCAACTAAAGGAGTGGCATATCTGGCAAAGACAGAGTGGTCTTGTTCCTAAAAATAGCAGATTCCATTAAGAAAGATAAAGAGAAAAAAACTAAAACAAATCAGATGCAGATTGAAAAGGTGGCTGAGATGAGTCTGTCATCCCCGCCCCAGTGAAGGTGTCCACCTTCCTATAGAGGCGGGGATGGGTTTGTCTGCTCGGGGAAGCCTCGCTACCCTCAAGAGCAACTCAGTGCAATGAAAAGGGGACTTTTAGCTTCTTTCGTGGTTCCGCTCCTCTCTGCGTTCCTTTACAGTCCAGATACAAAACTTCCCAGTGACTCTTTCATAAACACACTTTCCTTCTTCCGACTCGGCACATTGTTCTCACACTCCACAACCTCTCCGTTTGCATGGCTTTCATACCAAACTGTCCACACTGTCAGGTGTCCTTCGCTTTTAAGAAGCTGGTGAGAGTTATTTACAGACAGAGTAAAATGATGATTTATTAGTGTGTCTTTTGGTGGTTGCTTCATTCGGTAAGTGGTTCTCCGTGGACCCTGAAGCGATATAAGCAGGTGTATTCTGGATGACCCCAGTTAGACAGAACCCGAACCTCTACGATCTGGAACGCCTTGTCGTTTTTCTCCTGGAAAGCAAACAAAGGAATTTTTATCGATTTATTTTCTCTAAAGATGACAGACTCGTTTTCTTTTTTTACATTTAAAAGTTTAGAAAGTTGCTTTTAAAGTTACCTTAACGGGGAAGATCTGCAAAGAACCACCATCTTCCTCGTATGTGTAGTGCCCCAGCAGCGTTCCCTCTTCTTGGTACTCATCGTCGAGACCCTAAGAAGGAAAAAAATAAATAAAAATCAAAAACAAGTCAGAACAGGACACTTGGTGTTTCTATTTGATTCTTCTACTTATTTATTTATTTCTATTCTTAGGTTTTTGGGTCAGTTTTCTTACAAAGACAGTGAAGTTGCGAGGAGCACTGGCGATGTTTCCTGTTGGAGAGAGCGTCTTAGGGATGTGCTCCACACCGAAGGACGTTGGATGAATCCTCAGGGAGAGCCTGATCACCAGATAACCTTGAGAGCCTTTAAATGCCCAGCAGTTGCCAGGATACACATCCGGCTGATGGTATGGAAGAGCACGGTATTAGTTTTTGAAGTCAAAAGTCAGCAGTTTAGCAGTTAAATGTTGTTTTTATACACGCTTTTGTTTTTCCATGGTTATCAGACTTTGTTGCTCTGGATATCTGAAGGTGGGACTCACCTGGATTACAACACGTGGAGACTGGGAGAAGTACCAGAGTGGAAGGCCGAACAGACTCATGAGGGCTGTCTTTGTCTCATAAGTCTCGGAGCAGCGGGTGCTAAGGATGCTACCACCTGATAAAACAGAAACTATGTTTTTACCCAAATTTATACAAGTAGATCAGGGATCAGTCAGACAAGATATTGTTTTATAACCTAACCCTACTTTAAACGTCTCCAAGACTTTAACCCTGAACTGTCCAGATGAAGGCAGGCTTAGTTGCTACAACTAAAGTAATGCAACAAGAGTTTATTTATTAAGTCCACACTGCAAAATTCTTTTGTTCGTTTCTAAAGACAAAAAAATATGAGGAACAAAAAAGAAGACCGACTCAGTACCAGAGCGAGTTAAATCAATAGTTTTCTCTACATTGCCCTATGAGTGTAACGATAATTGACTGTAGAAAATGGATAAATGGATGGTTGGATGACCAAAGAACAGTGTTCCAGCACCCAGCCCACCAATGACAGTTAATATCATAAACAGCCAACAGATAGAGGCATGTAGCTTCACAACAGTTAAATACCCTGCAGACCTCAATGCTGCTAATGCCTTAGTCCTCATTGCGTAAGACATGCGTTACAGGGAGATAGAAGTGCTAGACTGCTAATCCCCTTAAACCACAACAGAGTTAACTACTGACCTGGATACAAGCTCAGGGTGGACAGGCTTCCTTCTTACCTCCAGACTCCAGGGCGTAGTCCACCTGACCCGTCCGGTCCTGAGAGTAGAGCTTCAGGGCGTTCTGAACAATCAGATTCACGTCCTGGTTTACAAACAACAAGGAGAAAAAAATAAAATAAAATCATGTCAGACAAATTACGTGGTAAAGATGAGAATCTTAAATGGCAGAAGGTTTTGTGCATTACCTCTTCAGACAGGCCCTCAGTTGTAGAAGTGTGCCGGACCGTCCCTCTTACTGTCTCAAAGACGCTTCTGGCTTTGGACTCTGCCTCGCCCAGAACCTGGGCTCGACTGTGCTCCAGCTGAAGCGAAATGTTTTTCAGGATGCTCATCTCGATGGAGGCCAGCGCCGCCTGCAGGTCGGGCGTGCTCACGTAACGCTGCGACAGCCATTGGATCAGCGACTCGGGGATCTCGCCCTGCTGCTGGTCCGCAGATTCATCGCTGCCGAAGAACAGATTTTTCAGCTCCTTTCGCAACTGCGAGGAGACTTGACCAGATATCTAAAGGGGGGGAATTTAAAGTAAAAACAGAAGGAAATGTTTGACCTCGATAAAGTTTAGACCATTTAAGGAGAATTGCTGAGTGGTTGGGACATTTATGCTGCTTACAGTCTGCTGCAGAGTGTTCAGCTGCTCGCATTTGCCCTTACATCCTGCGAAACCCTGCAGGTCTCCCCTGATTTTACTCAGCTCTGCCTCAAGTCTCTGCATCTCCAGCAATAGAGCGTTATGGTCCTCCTGCTTCACACCCACACTAATAAAAAGAACAGAAACTTCCTGTTTTACAACAGAATGGTCCATGTAATATGAGACATGAGGTGGCTCTCATGTCAGTTAGCACGTTTAATCATTTCTCCCTGGTACCTGACAGGAGCTGTGTCTGCAGCCGCCTTAGAAGCCGCTTTCTCCCGTTGCTTCGCCTCATCCTCAAACTGCTGTTGCTTCTGCTGCATCTCCTACAATGCAAACATGAAAACTTTCATTTGGACCATTCATTTGCATCATAAAGTTTGTTGTTTTTGCTCATATTAAGCAATCTGGGTCCAGTGTGTTCATTTGTGGAATTGCAGGAAACCTGCTGTGAATACCTCAGTCTTGGTTGTCAAAGCTCTGAGCAGAAGCTCTAAATTAGCCAGACGTGCTGCCTGACTTTCCTGTTGCAGTTTCTGCTGCTCTGAACTCTGCAAAAGAAAGACATTGAATCTTTATTTTCACACCCTCTCATAAGTTTACTCATTACAATGTCAGGACTGTTAATGATCATCAGCCATAAGTAGGCCTGTAACAGTAATGTATTTGCTAGAGGATATGTTTTCCTAGAAATAATTGCAGTAAATGATAATATCGCTGTGTTTTGAGGTCATTTTCAAGTGATGTTTTGATAATAATGCGAATTCACTCTCTCAAAGATGAACAAACTTTAATTTTGGAAAGAACACCTGAGACTAGAACTGGAAGATGTTTCAAATATCCAAAACAAAGCCACCACAACCAATAAATAAAATAGAAATAAAACCCGCTTGCATCCAAAACCATTAAAAAATGGGTTATCATTGTTCAAATATTAATCATCAAGATGGAAACTGAGATAATTCTAATTTACCAAGCGATCGATTGCTTAATTGTGACAGGCTTACCTGTGCTAAGTTTAAGTTCTCGCGCTGCAGTACTCCTCGCAGCACACCCAGTCGCTGATCCATCATAGAGGACACCCACGCTTCTAAGCTCTCCCTTTCGTTCTGACTGTGGACCTGCTCTTTCAGCGAGCTGTAGAGACTGAGAACATTGCTGTGACGCTGATCCTGCTTCTGGTCTCCCGCCTGGACTCTCTCCCACAACAACGCCAGCTGTCGCTCAACAACTTCGAGGCGGTCCAGATCCACGCCACTGTGGATGGCGGCTGAGGGGAGGATCGGCTGAGGAGGAAGACAGGGGAAATTAATACATTTATATTTAACTCTAAAGACTGACTCAAAGTCAGATATGCTTCCGTCTCTGCTCTACAATCAAGCCGCTAATGTCTGATGGTCCAATCATTAACCCAACCTTGTGCTTGTGAGCAAGTTTACAGGACATACACACTTTGTGAAAACCTGGTCTGTAAGATGGTGCTACTCACCGTTGCTTGGGAGACCGGAGCGCTATGACCCTGCTCCATGGGAGTCTCTGTCGCAGGGACAGCAGCGGGAACAGCAGCCAAGTTAGAGAAGAAGTCAAACCTAGATGTAGAGCTCCACTCTGTGAGGTTCATGGCTGGAAGGTAGGTAAGCAGGGCGCTGGTGAACGGGGGCCACCACCACCATAAAACTGCAGGCAGACAAAAGAATGTGAGGTTAATAAAAGAGGTAATGCTCTTTTATAATAATCCAAAGCTGTTTGGTTAAATATTAAACATTTCAGAAATTTAGAGTTAAACTGATGTTGCAGACACATAATACATTAAATGTTTTGTTTTTTTTTTCCTAAAACACACAAAACAAAAACTCTTTCTAGCCCTTAAGGAGGATCAAATTAATGTTAAAACTAAACTAAGGTGATATTTTACTTTAACTGCAGCATGATTCAGCAGGAAAATAAGAAATTGTTTGAGAACAGCTGAGCTGCATTGAAGACTCGGAAAGGTTGACCTGAATCTGCAGCTAGATTTACAGCAGACTCCAGAGATCTGTGCTGGTTCTAATAGCCATATATCATTCTCTCTGTGCTGACTACAGTAAATGGGTTCCATCTGTTTACTCACGCAGAAGTAGAAAGAAAAGCAAAAGAGGCAACAGGAGCTTCCAGAGTTTGGGAAGGCATCTGAAACGCAGAAGAAAACTTTGAATTTTACAAATGATTGGTAGTTCACATTTTTAAAGAGCAAAATATATATCTTTATTTATATTTAGGCAAATAATTAAAAATGAATTATGTGACGGTTTAAAAAAGTACCTTAATTAAATTATAAATAAATCACTTCAATTGTTTTTTACACCTGAATTTTTGTAATAGGTATAAATTAAAACGCATGATCATTTTTCACACATCAGGCAATTCCAACATTGAGCAAAGCTTAATTATACTTACTGTCAAATGCATAGCAGCAAAAGCAGCCATGTTAACTTTTATTATTTCTATTAAACCATCAAATATCTGTGATTAATTCGTTGTCATAAAAGGTAAGAACTCTTACTGAGTTAGAAAGAAGACGTTGACGAGAGACATGAGAGACACCAGTTGGTACCATCCTCTTGCAAGAAACCACATCAGTCCCTTTCCTGCGTTTACTAGAGATGCAGAAAGAAACGGAGAGAAAATATTCAAACTATCAACCTAAAGCTGATGCGTATCGTAATTTGTTGGAAATGATAAAGATCTGAAACCTACCTGGGGCTGCTAGGATCGCCCAGAAGCATGAGAGAAGGCTTTGTGTTGCTGTGACGATTCCTGAACCTAAAGCTTTACCTGCTGCAAGCACATAGCGACCAGGCAGCAGCAGACAGAAACCTGCTAAGACAGAGCGAATGAAGTTCACCAATACAGCTACAGGTTTTAAGGAGCTTAGCTTACAAAATAACAACAAGAATACAAAAAAATATCTTTGTAACGGAATGATCAGTTAAAAATGATGAAGCTTCATTTAACCTGTGTAAGCTAGGATGCTCCACAGCGCCCCCACCAAGCGCTGTGACTTGGGGAGTGGTGTAACAGCGACAGTGCGAGACTCAGAGTACTGCTTTCCTTTACAGTCGTCACCTGTGTGTGTCCAAAATGATGGAGAGCAGACAAGCAGAATGCAAAAATGAGCAAACAAACAAAAAAGACAATAAGCAGCATGAATAAACGCATTTATTCCACAGCGATTAAACATGACTGATAATCAAGCAAATTATAGAAAATGATTGCAAATTATAGCTCATTTTACAAAGGCATGTGCCGCAAAGCTTGATGGGAAACTAAAACAAACAAACAAAAAAATCTAAATTCTAAATGACATCTTTGTCCAAGTAATCTTTTTTATTAGTTTGGTGACATTAGCTTGCTGTCAAATTATTTTAAATAACACCGCAGGTCTGGTGCTGAGGGCTGACAGATTATCCTGGTGGCTTTAAAACTTTGAGCTTCCTGAGTTTTTTTTATTTTTCCCCCTTGTTTTTTTTTAGATATTTTATCTTCAGTTAAAATCTGGCATGAAAGTTAGAATAAAACAATTTAAATAATCTTCAACTTGACAGTGGAGGGTCAAACAGATTTATAACAAAGTTTTTAATTAGTCTTTGTTTTTGGTTAAAAAAAATCTTCCTATTGTGTTCACCTTATTTTCTGCCGTTTTGCATTTCAACAGTAGTGAGGAGACATTAATTGAATAAGATTTTTTTTTTCCTCCCACAAACTTCAGTAAACATTTATATTGGCAGTTTTGGCCCTTTCAAATATTTTTTATGTTCAAATAATAATGAGTCTCCTTCATATTTTAAGAGCAATTGTAAACTAAACAGAAAAGTACATGGAATACATTTTGTTGACAAGTTAAGAACCTCTAAATTGCTTTTCTATTTGGGCTCTGCATATTTGTTTGCTTTGAATTTGAAATTCTCATTTAAAATATCAAACTAACCAAAAGCCGTTTCACATCTCTCCTGCTTCTTTTTCATCTTGTCTCCATTTGTAAGTATAAAGTATATCATTAACCACAAAGCATAACCAACTTTAAAATAAAAATGTTATAAATACTCTAAATCGTGGATTAGAAAGGTCTGGCTTCACTTTCTGCAGGTCACAAAGTTCAACAGGCTGCTGAGTAGTTAAAGCGGTTCACACAACCTCTGCCCACTGATGCTGACACAGGCCACGCATATCATTGACTTTGTCAATCAAAGCTGCACACCAAAAACCCTAACAAAGAATAAAGAGAACATGTGCTGTGTGTGCTTACACAGGGAGCCATTGAGGTTAAGATGTGATGTTTCTTCAGTGACCAGGTCCTTCACATTCATGCTTCCACAGAAACTTGAGTGGCCTGCAACACACAGATAACATATTTGATTGTATATCAAAAGGTTTGAATTAAAAAAATATAAATAAATCATAGCGGAAATGATGAGAGAACCACCATGCTGTGTGGAGGAAGCATAACTCCTAAAGACGAGATTACAAGTAGAAGTTGCACATGCACAAAAATAAAGAGAATACACACAAGAACCTGGTTGAAACAGCAATGAGGGTGGTGAAACTAAACCATCAGAGCAAATGCATATCATCCACTGTGGGGAAAAAATACAATTAGGGAATATACTGGATAGAAACATTTACTTTATATATTGAAACCTCAGCCAAATGGTTGGAGCAACTAACAGTTTTATGCTACAAAGTGCAAATTTGAAAAGCTTAGTTAAAGAGTTGAAGGTTTTTGGAAATTCATCTTAAATGCTCACTTAAGTGCAAATCTCCTCTCAAACTCATTTAGCAAAATGAAGAAGTGCAACACGTGCGACGGTGTTGTCTGGAGTTTTGAAACAACGGTGTGGCTACTTATTTCATTCCAGTATACTTCCCCTTTCAAAAAGAGAAAAGTGTGAAAGTGAAATCTGGGTCAATTCAGGAGAGAGATAGGCAAGTTATCACATTCTTCAAAGGCACACCCATTTTCTGAGAAAGCAAGCATCTCTACCATCTAAGGAAGGAGGACTCTTGTCTTGATTAACAAAACAGTAGAAGCTTAGAAAGGAGAAAAAAGTTAAAGGAAACGAGGCAGCTGAAACCTGGAGCTGTGACCGACAGCAGATACCTTGTTCTTCAAAGCCATGGCTTTTGGAG
The DNA here is from genome assembly GCF_000485575.1 of Poecilia formosa. Taxonomy (NCBI): domain Eukaryota; kingdom Metazoa; phylum Chordata; class Actinopteri; order Cyprinodontiformes; family Poeciliidae; genus Poecilia; species Poecilia formosa. Next base: position 48,617 of record NW_006800027.1, on the reverse strand, counting down.
CCCATCATCCTTTGGAGAGTGGTCTGCTTAAACAGCCAAAGTTTGGACAAACTCGAGGGCCACGCTTGTGTCAAGGAGTCTGAGTACGAGGTTCGGACTCCTGTTGACATATCCTTTGACACCCCTGTCCACACAACCATTGTAAGTCGAGATGGAAACTTGATTCATGATCAGAAGCATGCAAATGTGTTCATCCCTCTCCAGGTTTTATCAGATTTTGTTCATGTTTTTTTTTTTTTTTCCATCCGTTTTCCACTTGAGCCTGAACAGCTTTCCCTGTCTCTCCTGAAGAAAAGCAACCTCACAGCAAAACCCCCCACTATTATATCTTCAGGGGATGTTGCGGTATTAGTTTCTGGAAACTCATTTGTCTGGCATATTGGGCAAAGAGTTCAATATCAGCTCCAACCTGTGCTGCTCCTCGCTCGGCCAGTCGATTTAGACGGATTTCTTGACAGGCTGGTTTGTGCTTGGTACTCTTTTCATTTTCAGATGACTTATTGAACAATTCTCTGCAAAATGTTCCCAGCTTGGGAATTTATTTTACAACCTCAGCCTGCTTTAAACTTCTCCAAAACTTAATCTCTGACCAGTCTGTCCGCACTCTATGATCTTCATGATGTTGTTTGTTTACTAATGTTCTCTAAAAACCCCTGAGACCAGCTTCTGACTTTCTGAGATTAAATGACTCAGAGATGGGATTCTTTCTACCACTTAGGTGAATTGTGAAGGCAATTGGTTTCATTGGATTTCACTTATGAGTATTGGAGTAATTGGGGTTGATAACACAGGCAACACTCTTAAATTTGTATTTGTAACGACATTTAAAAACCATGTCATCCGGCTTTTGCTTCTCAAGGATGTCCTATTTTGTGTTGGTTTTTCACGTAAAATTCTAATAAATGGATTGTGGTGGTAATTTGGAAATTGCTGGGGCAGTAAGGGTACAAATGCTTTTACAAGAAACTGTAGAAGAAATAAACCTCACTATAAAAAAGACAGAGTAATTGAGATAACAGAAACTCCCCAAATCAAATTCAAATGGCAAACATAGAGGAATGTAAGAATGACTGAAGAGTGGAATGAATCAAAAATGGAGTTAAATATCAGAAGATTAGATTTGGAGAATGAAGTATTGATGCGTAAATTATCGATGAAAATTCAGAATACCTTCTTCTGCTGAGCTCCTGGTTCTTGTACCCAGCCAGACCAAACTGCTGTAGACAACAGAGACTAAGGACACAATGGGGGACAGGGCTTTTTTGCTGTAGCGCACACATGAGTTAGATATTGACTTCAGGACACCTGGAGGGAGAAATCGCTAATGGTTAACATTATCTTCATCACAATCCTTGTTATGCCAATATGACTTTAAACAATAAAAATGCAAGTTCCCAAATGTGGAAAGTATTTTCTCACCTGACTTGTTCCTTCGACTCCTGTCTCTGGTATAAATATTTGTGTAAGGTGAAGCTGTGGAGGTGAGGCCATCGGTGGAAAGTTCTGCTGCTTGGCAGGATGATGACGATGGTGATGATAGCGATGTCAATGATGACCGCGTCACACGGGAGTCACTTTGCTGAGAGTGAAACGAGCAATCTTTGCAAATGTAACCATTAGGGACCGAAGCGTTGGTCTTCGAAAAGCTGGCTTCTCCGTTGATGTTTGATGAGCTCTGGCTGGAGTGTTGCTCTGGAACATGACAGCCAGGCAGCAAATTTAACCAAATTTGATTTTCAAGATAAGACTTCCTTTGCAAACTGTAGCTTTCCTGGGGTAAAGAGACAGAGCATTCAACATTTTTTTGTGATCAAATCTATAATTTTTTGCCTCACCCCACTGTCCATCCACAGTAGTTGCAGATCTGATGGCGGTTCCTCTGCGCTGCCTCAGGTGATACTGCTCTTGAGCTGATGCGAGCCGCGAGACGTCGTATGTTGTGACGTTTTCGTGACTTGTTCTGTCAATCGGGGTACTGGCAGCTGAGAAGGACAGGGTTTGTCTCGGTGTTGATATTTGGCTTAGGGATAAAGACACAGAGCTGGATGTGGACTTCTGCTTTCTGTTTCGCGGGGTCCTAGAAAAGAAAAGAAAAAAAAAAAGACTGTGTGGTTACTGTCTGAATAATATAAGACATAAATAAAATAGTTTTCAATTCTGCTTGACTGTTAATCTGAAAAAATAAATTTTGGAAAGATGTGGATCGTCTTGAGGTCTATTTATTCCATGTTGTCCTGACTGTTGAGATATTGTTTTGTGATGTGATGATTTTGTGTGAGTAAGGGAGACGTGGGAATTTGTTTGATGATGTTAATGTCTGTTAAAATTAAAAATTGTTAAATAAAGACATTTCATTTTACTGGTGAACAATGTTTACAACATAATAATAGAAA
>NW_006800027.1:17428-46210 GCF_000485575.1 Poecilia formosa | reverse complement strand
TGTGTGTGTATATATATATATACACACACACACACACACACACACACAAACAGCCAAAAACAATTTAAGGGGATTTTGTGTGACAAACCAACAGAGAGTATTTTATTACTGTGAAGTGAATGTACAATGACACAGTTACATTTATTTTGACAATTAAACTGCACATTTGTATTAAAAATGTGAACAAGTTTAAGGTCTATGGATTCAGGTTACTGTAAAATAACTACATGAAAAAGAGGAAAGAAAACAATCTAAGTTAACGTATGAGTTTTCAAAACTTTCAATTTCACAGGAACAGAAAAAAATTATTCAAATACTTTCACTTGGGTTGCAAGATTGGGAAGATCTTGTTTAGTCATGGTCTACAAGACACAAGTCTTTAGCAATGCAGCTGGTGAGAGTCAGATTGAAAGCGTTCACATCTTAACTCACCGTGTCTCTTTCCTGGTGTCGATGTAACTGCTGCCATGGTTCAGGGAGTAATCAGTTACACTCTCGGTGTTGTAATGACTGCCGCTGTTCTGCAGACGGAGGCTCCGCCGTAACATCTTGGGCGACTCGTACACAGGAGAAATCTGGTGCTCTTTCTCAAACTCTAATGCTGCGGTTGAGTAGCTTGAACTAAGACAAAAGTGAGAAACAAACAAAGGAAAATAGCATTAGAGTTTGCAAAAAAAGCCAAAGTCATGGGGCCCTACATGAGACTTAAGATGGTTTGCTTCTCATATTTACTGAGCTGAAATTTTATTCAGAAACACAGTTGAAAGAGGAAAGGTTTCAACCAGCAAAGCGTTTTAACTCCTAGTTCCTCATCCTAAACATTTCAGTGTCAGATTTCTTAAATGAAAACAAACACAGGCTTTTTATAGAGCTGTGATGCTGGTGGGTGTTGGGTTGTTCCTCACAGGAAATGACTCACTCACATGGGAAAGACAAGAAAAAAGATCAGGATAAATCTGTCTCCAAGAGCAAAAATCAACACAAATATACCAAGTAAACATCCCCAACTATGCAAGGAGAAATAGTTCAACTCAGTTTGCTGCAGTTTCATACGTTAAGAGGAAACATGCCGTGAATGTTCGGTGCCATGCCTTACTGTGACTCAGAGGGCCACACCCACCCCAATGAGCAGGCTTTCAGTGAAAAAATGCAGGCATGACTAACAGGCAACATTTGCAACTATCCTCTCAGTTATTAGTTCCCCTTAGCTGGTGAATACAGAGCATTGTTAATGAAAAGATGAAATGTCAACGCCTTTTGCTGCAGTAGTAAAAAAAAAAGGCTTAATATTGAGAGAGTTAAGCTACTAGGAGCCTTTGAAAAGATGAAAGACAGTATTCTTCCGGTTACGCACCTGACAATCAGGTAGGCTCACTGTTTACACTAAAGCTGCCAGTTTTACGGTTTGGCCACAAAGTCGCTGAGTGTGCAAAGGAATGGCAATATCCTGAACCCAACTTCCCTGTGCAAGCTAATCAAGCTTCAAAGTCCTGCAGAAGAGCACATATGTGTTCGTCCCACACAGATCCCGTCTCTTTGCTAGTCCGTCTGGGAATAAAACCTGGGGATTACTCACCCTGACAAGGCCAATTATGTGCTTTTGTCTGGAGTCTGCCACCTGCCTGTTCAGCCAACTGCCACCTCTCCCAAAACCCGACCAGGACCATTTTCCTGCTCTGGGAGTCGTGGGGAATTTACCTGCTGCTCAACATTGGCCCAAGGATTGATAATAAAAGCAAATAAGCACGGTGTTTAAAAGACCACAAACCCAGAACAAAAGCACTCCAAATTCTTCACTTATTTGTATATTTGTGCAGGAAGCTCATTCCGTAGTCAAGAACCACCTCATCCATACTTTTTGTCAAACCACTAAATTATTATTCTTACAATTATCTAGTAGATTCTTCCGGGACAACAGTATCCAACTAATAAAAGTTGTTGTTTTTGTTTATTTTTTTTAAGTTTTATTGTGGTATGTGCCGTTATCCCTTTTTATGGATATGTTTGTGTTTGTAAATCTTTGACATTTTGTTGCTTCCTAACACCACAAGAGAAAAATTGACTTATAAGGTACTTAATCCGTTCCCTCTGCTCTGCAGCTAAAGACGTAGAACACCCGATGCATGATTTCAGGATATGTCCTCCAGACCCGAAACAGCTGCTGTACAAAGAACAAAACTTTGCCAGGTCATGGGTGTCCCTGGCACTGTTGGGAGCAGGGCTGTGCGATAAGGAAACAAATGTGTCTGTCTGTGTAGCCTGCAGGCACATGCAAACATTACAATACGCCGTTCTCCAAAAGTATCCACAGCCACTGAACATCGCCACTATTTGCCACACTGCAACAAATTTCAGTTGAAATGTTTTGTAATAAACCGGCACAAAGTGGTGAATAATTGTGAAGTGGAAGTAAAATGATTCATGATTTTCAATATACTTCTGAAGGCAATAAGATACACCAGAATTTACTTAGAGGCATTAAACTAAGAGGTTAAATACATTTGCACCCACATTTTAAACATTTTTTAATTGTAAAGTAAAATTGTGTTCAGCTTTGTGTTGGCTTATCACATAAAATTATATAAAGCAATACTCTGTTTGTCATGGAACTCCACATTATCATTGCTCTTTATAGGACTCTCAAAACAAAGACTGTCAGATTAGACAATGTTATAAATCTAGCTCATGTTTCCTCAAAAACTCTTATTAGTTAAACTCCTCATTTGCTCTCGTTCTCCAAGTTGATCAGTGTGTCGCTTTTCTCCCAGGCGACATTCGCAGCCCACATCAGAGATATAAATAGCGATGGACAAAGTCAATCTACAGACAGGAAGAGACTTACAACAAGCCAGACCTGAGCAGAGGAAAAAAACATTCCCATCTTGATAGGAAGCTTGCTGGAATTTCATGTTACATAATACTATAGATTCAAATCCTCTTCCAACACTCTTCTCGGTACAATCAAACGTTTTTGCCTTTCGCGAACTCTTGTTTTGTTGTCATCATCATGAAATATGCCAAGCAACTATGACTTTGCTGATTGACAATATCAGTTAGTAGTTTGCAATACATCCTTAGCTAAATTCTGAGGAATTTCAGAGCAAAATATTACACATGATAATGATTTTTTTTTTTTTAGCAGAACCAAATCCATGGAGACAATGATATACAGCAGCTTATCATGATAACATCCCAGAAAAAACAAGAATTTTATTTGTTTTTCCAAAGTTGTGGATTTCCCAGCAGCTGCTATTTTAGCTGACGGAAAATAGAGGCTTTGATTTCTGTAGGATGTATCCAAAGAGCCTGTCGTAGATATTAAATACACTTATATCCAAAAGAACCTTGAAGGACCTGAGATAATAATTTAAGCAGTCAGCTCAGTTGGTACACTCACCCCACAAACTCCCACTACCATTTGTGAGATGTGTACACATTTATTTTAGCCTGGGATTATAAGAACCATGTGGGTCGTAAAACCCAGCAGCAAAACCACAATGTGGAGTCAGAAGCTTGCCAAAAAAAGTCTTAAATCTCACACAGAGAAGTAAACAGAACAGTGAAAGTTTTTTTCGGGTAACAATTTTTAAAAATGCATAGTTGCCAAACAAGCAAACATGTTTCAGTTCAGGCTTCTGCAAAGGTCGCACTGCGCAGAGTGAAACTCGTGTACAAGAAACCAAACATGACAAATGTAAATAGTTTTGCGTGGAGAAGCTGGATTTTTAAATAAATTTGTGACTTTGTCACTCAGTTCAGAATGTATTATATAGATATTGCACAAGCTGACACTTTTGTGCCAAAGGCTGAACGTTTCAGTGTTGAGATGTTGCAATTCAGAACTGCGACACCACATGCCCCTGTTGCATTTGCTGGAATAACAAAGTTATTTTCAAACACTTTAACTAGGGAATACCCTGGGGAAAAAAACAGGATAGAAGTAAAAAAAAAAGGGGGGGGGGGGAACAGTTCCTTTCCATTTCCTTAAACTGTTATTGAGTGGAGAAAGTAGTTTTCCACAAAATGTTGCACCCTATATTTACTAGAGGACAAGAAATGGAACTTGGGGGCAAACAGAGAGTGTTCAAATTTCCACCCAACCATCTCTGAGTGGGAAGGATTTGGCTTTGTGATTCTGATCAATCAGGCTGGGCCTCATTTTCCCTCCCACTGACAGCACTTCCCTTCTGCCTCGCAATAAGAAAACGTCCTTCCCTCACCCGAACTGGAGCACAACGACCAATGTCACATGTTACTGGTGTTACTATGGAGACAGCAATAAACTAATCTTCAACTCGGAAAGACAGATCAGTAGATGAACCGATACCCCATCAGGAAGAAAGATGTTCTAGCACACAAATATACTAAGCCACACTTTCAGTGGCTTGCAAAAATATTCACACAGTCTAAGCATTTTGTCTCAATACAAACACAAACTCCAATGCATTTTACTGGCATTTTGTGTTGAAGCAAACTACACGGACATTTCTACAACTAAAATCTGAAAACATTTTAAGTCATCATCCTTACACTAATACCCCAATATAACACCAGTGGAATAAGTCGCTTTCAGAAACAGAGAACAAACAGAATCAAAAACAGCAAAAGTCTATCAACAATAATCATCAAGCAATCACAAAGCAGCAAGGAGACAGCCATTGTTATTAGAAAGCTTTAGGAAGTTCTATTAGCAGTTTACCAAAAACTATGTAGAGCTCTGCTAAAATGAAATAAAAAAAAAAAAATCTTTCTGACCAACATGCAAAAAACTCAATGGGTTGGAAAAACAATACTGCACCACACCCTAATCAGCATCATACCACCCAACAAACATGGAAGCTGCAACATCATGCTTCAGTCACAACTTTCTCAGTAAAAACAGAGAAAGTTGTGAGTACCGATAGGAATGAGGATGAGCAAATATGAAACATACCTGCTTAAGAGCTGCAACATTCTGAGTTACAGAAATGTATTATCGTCCAATTACTGTTACAAAAATTATCTAGGTCAAAGGCCCCATTTCCCCTGAATCCAGTGCATTTACTGAAACGTGTGTGAAGCAACTGTAACGACAGGGCGCACAACAGCAGTTCAGCTGAAGCTGATTAGATTATGCAGCTTGATGGAGCTGCAGATCGCGCAGTTTTCTGCATTTGATTCACAACTGGGAAAAAAAGATTGGTAGAAGATTGAATTTACTATTCTTAGTCACTATTTCTACAAGTATTATCATTCACTTAAATGCAGCAGTTGATAACAATGAGATATAATTAACAGTTTTTAGATAACTCAATCACTACAGATCAAGCATGATGGTAGAAATAGGAAGATACCATCCAGACGCCCCGGCCCCACTGACCCACTTCTACAATCATAAAATATGAAGGCTCTCTGGGTAGATTCTCAGCACACACACACCTGTTTTCAGAGGAACATGGGTGCAGTCAGTCTGTTTTTCTGGAAGACGAGCAGCTTGATTTTCTGTCGTGAGGCCCCATTAGAAATCAAATACCATTTCTTGCCCACAAGAATTTTACTGTGTGCTTAGAGTTTCAGTTTAAAACCAGTTGTGCTGTTTGTGTTGTCATAGTGGAAGGGAATGAGAAACAAATAATTGATTGAGACGTGTCAGTTGTTTTATCGTTACCTTCACTTGCAATAGACCATTGCAAGTGAAAATGCTTGTGTTGCATTTTATGAAACTAATTCAAAAGCGACAGAATTAAAATTTGACAAAAAACAAAGCTATACCCCTAAACTCTCATGAGGTCATGGGTGTTCTCTTGAGTTTTGGGGGTGACAGTTAGGCAGTTAAAAAAAACTTATTTTAATTCAAAAATAAATAAAATAAAATACAACTAACTAAAAATGCATTGAAGCATATTCTCGTTGTTCATGTGTTTACAGACTAAAATGGTGGGAGGATACAATTTTGATGCATTAAATTTATCATGGGACACGATACTTGGCAAGTTCCAATCACTGATTGATTGGTTGGGACATCTTAAGGATGCCCAATATCGGCATTAAAATCGATATCTCAAAACTGGCCTAATAACCGATGTTTATCTCCAACCTGTTGCCATTTGTGTTATGGAGAGAGGAGGGGACTGCTTGGTCATTTGACAGTGATAGTGATGCCTATCTCCAGCTAACGTTCCTGGCAAGAGGCAGGGTACACCCTGGACAGGTCGCCAGTCTGTCGCAGGGCAACACAGAGACACACAACCATGCACACACACACACTCACACGTAGGGACAATTTTTTAGAGAAACCAATTGTTTTTGGACTGTGGGAGGAAACTAGAGTACCCGGAGTAAACCCACGCATGCACAGGGAGAACATGCAAACTCCATGCAGAAAGACCGGGGCCGGGAATCGAACCCAGAACCTTCTTGCTGCAAGGCAACAGCTTTACCACTGTGCAGCCCTCGTAAATATAACCCATAAAGTAATATTAGCAGATATCAGGCAAGATTTAAATACAAGAGCATCCTCAGTGTGTCACTTATAATAAATGACTACAACAATATCCTTAACTCTATATTATGTTAAACTGGAACTCAAGGATAGTAGTCCTTGAGTTCCAGAACTCAAGGACTGCCTTCCGCCTTCAAACTTTTCATATATGCCATATAAACTTCACTTTTACATGCTATGAGAAGTCAGCAAGCAACAAACATCCGCAAGTCTTGCTTTCTAACATCTACTTTATTGTGTTTAAATAAAATTAGGGCAAATGCCTTTTAATTCAGTTGGGATTTTCATCAAAGCCTATTACAGCACAGCCAAAGTCTGTGCTGTAATAGTCTCCCCGAGGACAGAAACAGAGCAGTCCTTTTCCTCCTACACTTGGTCTATTCAGTGCTACAAACCTTGTCACTGCTCCTTTGAGTTTTGACAACAGATGGACCAACCGTTTTTGTCACCTGACCTTGTCTGTTGCTGCACTGCACTCTTGTATTCACTGCAGACCATGCACACCCACTCCATAGACATGCAGCTAGACTCATTAAATCTAGAATCTAAATTCTTACAGCATTTTGAGGTCTGTTTCTCAAGTTCTCAGGAAAGGAGAGAATTGTTACCAGCCGGTTCAGAAGCCACAGAAGCCAGAAGCTAAAAGAATACCACAGAATCCTCAACTAGCTCGTCAAGAAGCATAAACTATTAGTCTAATCCGAGGATCAAGGCCATATCAGGAAGGCTCATTAATAGCCTTTCAGCTGAATTCAAAGGAACACGATTAGCTTGTTCCAATCACTCCATCTACCTGCCAGACTCCAACTTTATCACAGTCATCCTAAACTGCCTCAACACACAGCCTGATTCTTTAGATTTATTACAACTGGGTTTTTTTTTTTAACTTGGAATCCAGCCTAAATAATTGACAAAGTAACATAATTTTGTCATTTATTTTGATTCAGAAACAAATGCAGCCTTTCACACAAACTCGTTCAGATTTCTGCAGAGTTAGCTTTGGTCAAGTACCAGTATGAGGGTATATAAGGGCTTTAAAAAAAAGTTACAGGCTCAAATATACAAACATTTTCCATCATACTAATCCCACGGTCTCTTTTGTGAGATTCCAGAAAAGTAACAGAGTGACCAGAGATGCCTGTTGCTGCACACTGCTGTTCAGATGACTAAAAGAAATCTTCTACACCTCTCCCACACTTACAGAAAAGGTAAATTTCAGACAATTAAAAAAAAAAACACAGACAATCATCATGTGAATACTAAAATGTAACAACTAATGGAAACTGCTTGTGGTTCACTTTGAAATACCCATTTATTTTCATTTGCTTTCATTTCTACTGGAGTTTGACAAACTTAAGAAACTCGGTTGTGTTTTCTTTCTCCTTTAAACTGGAATTCTAAATTTACGTCAGTTTCATTTTAATTTTTCTCGTTTGTCCTTCTTGTTTTATTGTTTCAAATAGAATGTTAATATGTTTCAGGGTTTGCTTCAATTTGGTCTAACTTGTGAAATCTTAAAACTACTTGATAAATAAGCTGACATCAACATTGACAACCATCACTTTTCTTGAGGTAACACCGATTGAAAACTACGATTAGGAAGCTAGGAGAAGAATGTTGTCAGTAGCTGACTGCAGGCTCTACTTGACTAACCAGCCAATATTAATTTTACTCTAAGAGTAGAAAAGTAAAAATGTGTGATATTCTGCCCAACAAACATGTTTAACAAAAAAACAGTAATTTTAATGATGCGTAAAGATGTCCAAGTCTACGATCAAAATGTAATTTCCAAAAATATATAAGATAACATAAATTGTACCCTATATTTCCATCCATCCATACATCCATTTTCTTTACACCCTTGTCCCTTAGTGGGGTCGGAAGGGGTGCTGGTGCCTATCTCCAGCTAACGTTCCGGGCGAGAGGCGGGGTCACCCTGGACAGGTTGCCAGTCTGTTGCAGGGCAACACAGAGACAAACAACCATGCATACACACACTCACACCTAGGGGCAATTTGGAGAGGCCAATTAACCTGACATGTTTTTGGACTGAGGGAGGAAACCGGAGTACCTGGAGAAAACCCACACCCTATATTTCAATATGCTAATATATGAAAACAAGTACATCATGTACATTTTGCATCTTGCATGAAAGTCAATGCTATCATACAATAAGAATCTTATAGGGCCCCATGCCTAAAGCAGTATGCTAATTAGGATTCAACCGCTCCAATCTTTCTTAGACTAACTTTCCTCAAACAGTACTTTCTAGCCAACAGTAACCCTGATGAGGTCTTTGTTGAAACTCGATTTTCTTTTTACAAGACACTTGCATACTTTCCCTTGGGACGTGGCAGAGATAGGGGGCATGCCTCTAAAGTCAAGCAATCACATGTCAACTCAAGGATTGTTAGAAACTGCAGCATACACACCCGTTAATTCCTCACTCCCTGACCTACACACCCAAATGCCTTTCTGTGGTCTAACAGCTTCTGGCAAAGTAAGGTGACAGCTCTGGAGACAACGACATTCCTCCACATGCACACACTTTGCTGGTAAGGTGCTGACCACATCTAAAGCATAAGATGATAATAAAGGCGAGCCAATGAATGATGGTAGATTCAATATGCCTTACATTTCTAATTATACAACAGAAAACAAACATATAAATGCCACTAACTGCAGCAGCATAAGCATCATTTTACAACAGACTTTCAGATGTGTTGTTTGGATTCAACTTGATTAGATTTCTATCAGACAAAAAATACCTCAGATAGAAACAAATGATGGAAAATCTTGCAGGAACTTCACTTGCAAGGTTTTAAAGCACATAAAAGCTGCTTAAAACACCAGCAGAAGGACCTCTTAGACAACATTGACTCATTCTGAGTTCATTGGTGTGCTGCCCTGAGTAACAAAAGATACACGCTGTACTACTTTAAATGCCATAACCTGAACATTTGATGCAGCAACTAGTGAACTGCAGTGCAACACTAAGATCTCACCTGAGAGAGTACGTATAGCCGGTGTTCTCTGGAGCACATTGTGGAGGTGTGTATGTGTGCAGCTGGGAAAAGTCCATGGTCATTCTTCTTTGATTAGACTGAAAAAGTTATTGTGCAAAGGATAGGACTCCCTTTAGTCACAGATGACATGTCAGGAGTAGAGTAACAAAGAAAAAACTACTTCTAAAATACACTTGCTGCTTTGTTCAGTCTGTCTCTTAGATGTACTTTTCTTAATTGTAGCAATACTGATCTGAAGTTTTGGAAATGACTCACTACTCCACAATGAAAAAAAAAAAAATCATTTCTGGTTTGAAAACAACTAATAAGTTCTATGCCGTACAGTCCTGTCAGAAAACTCAGTCCTATTGGACACCTAATGAGTATACGGGCATCCCCGTTTCTCTGAAACACAAAAATGCCACTGTAAGAGAGAGTTGGCAGACCTCTTCCTGCATGCTGGCTCTGGTTGATGAGCAGTATGGACACCAGTGGAGCCGTGATGAATGGCCAGCCTCTTCTCCTCCGGTACGGGGAGTGGTGGAGACAGGGCGATCCTATTTCCGTTTGTATTAAGCAGACTAACCATAAGGACAGCCAGTCCCTACGGTGGAGACTTCAGTAATGCTTGGTATTACGAAAGCCCATAAAACGGCAGAGGGTGGGGAGGATCCTGAAGCAATGGGCGGGAACCAATGGGCGGGAAGCAACGCGCCTAAGAGCTGAGCTTCTGTGAGCGAAGCCTGCTTAATGTGAACAGGCATTACTGCTACACTGACTATTCTCTATGAAAATTAAGCCATACATACTTTCTGCTTGCTGGTTCTGCTTTACAGAAACTTTAGAGGACATAGCAGCACGTGGAGTACTGATAAAGACTGCTGTTATTTTGTACATCCTTTTTTTTCCAATCAATCATTCTCAGAAGGAAAGTAGAAACACTTCCCGTTTAGAGGAAATACCAGTATTAAACAACAGTGCCCTGCAAAAGTATTCATACCCATTTAAACTTTGTTGACCAAAACAACCGTGCAATTAATTGTAAAGTAAAACCTAAAGCAAGAATAGTTTTTACTACTTTACAAGTAATTTGACAAAATACGTCTGGAATGTATTTAGATTCCAGACGTCTAGTCTTTTAGAGATGTGTCTCTATCAGTTTTCCACAGCTGGAGATGGAAATATTTTCCAATTTGTCTCGGAAACAGTTAAAGTTAAGATAAGCTTATAGGAGAGCCACTTTGAACAACAATTTTCTTGGAACACAATTTAAATTGGATTTTAGTTTAGTTGGTTTTCTAATTCATCATTTTAGGTGTTTTGAAGCAAAGAGAGACTCACCCTCAAGGATCTATCTAATTCATACTGCCTTTGTCCAACTTTTGGTTAGGTAGATGGTCATGCCTTAGTAGGTTTGCACAACACATTACAAATTTCTCATTTCATCCTTAGAACCAATATTACTTTATGTAATATGGATATCACAAACAATTACTCAAATACAATAAGTGTTATTTGGTCATTTAAGTGTCGTGCATCCAAATTGTCTAGCAAATAATATATCTTGTGACGCTTGTTTAATTCAGCATGAAGCATAAAACTCCCAATGAAGTACAATAAAGTTTATGATCATTACCAGACAGAAAACGGAAAGGTTCAAAGGGGATAAATGATTTTGTAAGGTGTGGTAGACATAGACTGATAGTTTACCATTAGGCTGTTTGGCCAAATCAAGCTTGCATCACTTTAGATGAGAAAAATTGTACAATCAATTAATAGGAAAACAAATCTCCACCAAGATCCTTACACATAATCTTAATCAAATCCACACTAAAGTCCCCAAGCCGAAAAGGAGGGATAATGGGAAACAAATACCCAAAAGCCAAGAGGACTGATTAAATTCAGCTAGGATTAGTTTCTAGACATATTAAGAAATTCAATGAATCAATTCCAAAATTATCATCATTTTCCATTTTGCAGAGCATTGACTATGAGACAGACTGAACAATAACAGTAAAAAAAAAAGGCACCACTACAGTTAACAAAGACGGCTTCCCTGTAGTTATATTAATATCATGGTTCACCTCATTTCACACAGATATTTTGCTGCCTCCTTTACGCAAACCACCTGCGACGAACACTGAAAAAAAAAACATTTGGCCACCGACCATCAAAACAATGACCCAGACCAAAAGGAAATTTAAATTCAAACATGTTTACTTTCAGAATAACAGCAGGCTGTCGAGTCAAATGACATGTAAGCCTCGTAACATTCTCACGTTGCCCTGCGCTATATTTGGAGCTGGCAGTATTTAGATAACAGCGTCACCAACACTGCGCCGCTCTGTCTTTATATTTCCCAATCCAAACACGGCTAACACACTTCAATGGAAATGTGCATCCGCATATATTTATATATGCCACCATAAATTGAATAGATTCGTGTAGATTCGAGATAAATTAAACAAATAAACAAAGGCCGGATACAGCGTTCGCAATCGAAACAGTTGGTAAAGGAGAGCAGCAAGGTTTATTTGAAATCGATTCAAATGCACAACAACAACAACAACAACAACACAAAACTGTGGCAACAGCAGGGTGATCAACTTGCCCGCGTCAGAATCCATGAATGTTATTCTTTAAAAGCGTAATCCGAAGGAACAACGCAAGATGCGCCAAGTTCCGCCAGCATCCCGTTGCGGGGATCCTCAGAGGTTCCCAATCGCTGCGGACTGATCGATCCGCTCCGTCACCGCAAATTTCTGACAGAAACGCTCGGAAGTTTGCAGGTAGCAAGTGTCTGTTAACTGCTGCGGCACAACAAGCTGACTTCCAAAATGGCTTCCCGGGCGTTAACAAAGCCAGAAGGATCGCTCCCGAGCTGATCCTCCCACTCCCAGGCCCTCCATTGTCGGGCCGGAGCGCCCAGTTTGAATCTATTGGAGGAAAGCTGCAAAGGCTCGCACCGCACTGGAGCTGCTGCTCTGTGCGCGGACAGGACTCGCACTGAACCGCTGGGAAGCTCAGGGTTAATGCATGACAAGTGTCACTGCCAACGAATGCCGTCTATTATCAGCCACAGGACTTTGTTAGTTATTTATTACGATCAAATATGCAAGCTGGCAGGTGAGTTATTAATATGGTCACTTATTTCACTGTTAAGCATCAACGTTATAAAGGTGAAGCAAAGCTGTTACACACCTGTGGAAGTTGTCCTTATCATAGTGCAGAAATGTGACATAATCACACTGTTCTAATGTATATTTTACAGTCATTGGGGAACAAAATAATGAATTGCACCTGTCTTCTTCTCAGAGTAACTATTCCAGTTCCTCCCGTGTAAAGCTTCACTTGTGACAAAAAGTGCTATTTTAAAGGCAGATGTATAGCTAAAGCATAAATTATTCATAATCTGGGCTGCTTTAGCTTTAAAATAAATAAATCACACAAACCTGATAAAATCTCTCTCTCTTTTTTTTTTAAACAAAACAATAGATTTTCTCCACCGGAAAACAAGAAACTTCAATAAGACTCTTGTTTTACAAGTTAACATTTTACAAGACAGAAGGAATGAAGTAAAAGAACAAAGCACAGTAACAGGAGTTTGAAGATATGGTGCGACGGCACAATTGTCTTTTCTAACTAAGCTGGAGTGAGGAACAGCAGGGAGCAGATCTAATGGCTCTGGAATTACGTTGAAGGCAGAAAACTTGTTGTACCAAAGAAACAACTCAAAAGTTAGTTGAGTATTTTAAACTTATTCCAAAAGACAATCATCTACGGTAAAAAAAAGTAATAACTAAAATTACAAACAGACAGCGATGCTGCACACATCAGTTATAATGTGGGAGCAGCAGTATTCATTGTCATTTTCAGAAATACAATCCATTGTTTCAGATGTTTGTCGCATGCCATTTGTCTCCAGTCAAGATAAGATTCCATTCTGATATCATCCACTTTCTCCAACACAAAAGATAAAGTATCTTTTTTTAAGCCTGCAGGAACTAACTCAATAAATTAACGGGAAAAAGCAAAAGTGACAGACATTCACTGTTAACCAGGAAACACTATTTATAAAAGCATTTGTTGCAACTTGAAAATCTATAAAATTACATCAAAAATAAACACTTTGAATTAGTTCAAATATGTGTTTTCATTTATCCACTTTTTTTTGGGTTCATTTAACACTTTCATTTGCAAATTTATTTTTAGATAAATGTTTAGTTTGGCGTAAGTTGGCCCATTATAGGGCTGGCGCTGGGATGACATTTAAAAAAACAAAAAAGTGCAAAGGGAGTACCAGGAAGCAGTGAGAATGGAACTTTGTTTAAAGCTTGGCCCCCAACGGATTAATAAACCATCAGACAGTTTCCATATTTGGACAATGGACTTCTTTCAGATGAGTGCAAAATATGCCCATGGAGCATTGAAAGCGCCACTGTTCTTCTCTGGATGTTTGATTTTAACAACCAAAGGTAACATGTACTGTGTGAAGCTTTAAAAGCTCAACCTTTATCACTGCAAAGAATGCAATGTCAGCACTACAGCAAAATCCAGATCAAAATAATCCCACTGCCAAGAACCTCATTATACCTCTATTTGGCTGTGCAGCACAAATACTTGAAATATAACACACATAAATAAGGAGCCTAACAAATAGCCATTTCTTTTGTAATAATCTAGGCTTAGATTTGTAGAATTACTTGTGTTTACTAGAGTCACTAAATGACTCAGCAATTGCTGTCCTCCAAAATTACTAATGTTTCGGATGTGAATGACAGCTAATCTTGTTTTGGGCAGATTGAAAAAAACGGTTTTCATGACTAAGGCTCCATCTGCTGGACAGCTAACTTGTTTTTTGGACTATCTCAGATACTAAAGATAGAATGCAGCTCTTCCCCAAAGAGTAAACATCTGGAGTTGGACTCTTGTTTCTAGTCAGCATAATCAATGAAACTGATAATAATAATCTGTGGACTTCAACATTTTTAGCTGCCATTAGACTTTTAGGGATATAAACGCAGCTTGTTTGTATGGTATTTTATTTACGCATATAGACAGATGTATACTGCTCAAAAAAATAAAGGGAACATTTCACTTTAATTTTGTGTGTGGCTCCAAATCCAGGCCTTCATTGGTTTATAAATTTGATTTCCATTGATGATTTTTGTGTGATTTTGTTGTCAGCACATTCAACTTTGTACAGAACAAAGTATTCAATGAGAATATTTCATTCATTCAGATCTAGGATGTGTTATTTGAGTGTTCCCTTTATTTTTTTGAGTAGTGTATATCAATATTTCTCTTTCCACTATTAGCCAGTTTTATTATTTTTAATACATTATAATGATGTATAAGACTTCTGATTCATAAAAAAATCAAATATAATTCATCCAATCGTTCATTTTGAAGGAAATAAAGTGAAACAGCTTTCACTTTATTATAAACTTATCTAAGTTGCACAAGAGAAAACGCCATGGTTTTACAGGAATTACTGTAGTTCAACCTGAGAAACTGAAGAGCTCCTATTAGCATGAAGGTAAATAAGGAAAGATTGGCTCGGTACAGGACTGGTCGTTCTGGAACCAGTTTGTCTTTTGCCAGCACGTTGTCTCATTAACATAATACTGTTGCTTAGCAAACAGTATTCGTTAATAGTATTAGTTCAAATGAGAACATGGGTTTGTCACCAAACAAAACAACGATACAACCGGGCTAACAGAAATGTGAAGAACTGCAACATTAGCTTCAACTATTCATGCTCAGCTCAGAATGAAATGTGTAATTGGTTAAAAAGAGCAATAAAAATTTGGAAAAACTCCAATGTTAGCTTCGATTATTCATAACAGCTCAGAATAAAACGAGAGTACAGTTTAAAAAGTAACAGAAATTTGAAGAACAGCAATGTTAGCTTAAACCATTCATAAGACCTAATAAAACACGAGTAATCAGTTAAAAAAAAAAGTAACTAAAAACACAAAAAACTAGACTACTCACTGCGTTAACTCTGCCTGTGGGTATTTTTAGGATGTACAGGAGCTATAGCTTGAGCTCGCTCGAAGACATCGTCTTTTCCATTAAAAACATTTTTGGTCTAACGTTCGCTTTTCCCGCACACATGGTCACACTTTCCGTTCGGACACATACGTCACGCAGCCAGTCCATATATGGTAAAAATGCCCAAACTTGTTAAACAATCTAACGCTTTAAAAAAAATACAGTGACGAGGGTCTCAACGTACAAACAGTGCCACCTAGTGACCACTTTTGAAAACAGTAAGGGACTTTTTCTGATCAACTGATTAAACAGTTAAGTTGAACTAATTATAACAAAGTTTCAGAAATTATGTTATTATTATCATTATACTATTACTATGCTACTAATACAATTTCTAAACATTTATTGATAATCAAAATAAGCTAATTTGTCAGGTATGGCACTTTAAGGAAGTCTTTTTTTCAAGTAAAAGGTAAAAATGTAAAATATAAATTTCATTGATAGCTTGAGTTTAGGTTTAAATTTAGAAGTGTTAATTGCTGGTAAAAGGATTCCTTCACAGAACCTTATCTGGTGTTCCATTCAGCTCCTACTCAGACCCTGGGCTGTTTTTCAAGCATCCAGACAAAACCTGAAAAACTGGACAGTACAGTTGACATTTGTCAGTGGTTGTGACGTAAACTCATTGTCACTGAGATCACATGACCAGACTGCGTAAAAGGTAAAAAGCTTGTTCTCAGAGTTAGCTTCTGTTTATATGCTTTTAGCTGGCACATAATGTACACACCAAGGACCATGAAAACAATCATTTTTCTTATGTGTATGGGATGCTCTCTTCCTGTGCAGTCTCATGCCACAGATCGCTGTAAGTAAAAAAAATAAAAATAAAAATACTGCTTTTAGCTTTGAAAGAATTTGTTGTGTTTGCATATGTCGGTGTCAGCTTAATTGAATCTCCAGTCTGTTGTTTTTTTTTTTTTTATCAGACTCTTACTGCGAAAGCTGCCTAACAGCAGCACGAGGTATGCAGGACTAAACTTGCCTCACAACTTGTAAATGATTTATTTATTATATCTGGGAGGCACATGTTTGTGGTGTGACTTTTTATTTTCTTTAAGGCATGGGAAGCAAATAATTTATGCTCAATGCTTTCCAGAGATTGAGAAAGGAATAAAAGAAGCCCCAGCTGGGAGCAGACACACGGCGATAGACAAGCTCCTCAGTTGGCGCCTATGTGAAAAACTTCTGACTTCCAACCATGAGCATGTTTCTAAAGATGCAATGAAATCAGCCTGCATCCACTTGTTGGGTAAAACTGTCAAACAACAACAACAAAAAAAATTCACAATATTAATGCGTGTTTCACAGCCTATTATGTTTTATTCCTAGATTCTCACCGTACCCAGTTCCGGGCTGCTTTAGTGAAGAAAGAGACAAAGAATTTGGACATAGTGTTGTGTTATGAGCTGTCCCACGCATGTATTGGGGTCAAGCGCCAGACCTTTCAAGTAAGATTTTGATATATTGTTCAGACTCTATTGCTTTGTTCTGTTATAACCTGTTTTTATTGTTTTGTCTTTGTGACAGGATTCCAAAGCCACCTTGACAGATGATGAAATTGCTGGCATGCTTCGAGACAATCCGGAAAATGTGCGCATTTCTCAGCCAATATATGAAGCTTCTCCCGAACAGAGAAGAAATGAGTTGTGAAGCTGAAACATTGTTTTTACTTTGTATTGTATTTTGCATTTTTGGGGTGTCAATATAAGAAAGAAGTCACATGAAATACAATTGGTTGTATTCAGATGAGTATTTTGTTGCATTTTGTTTGTCTGTTAGTGAATGTCTTTGTACCATGTTGCACATTGTGGAAATAGGTTCTCTTATATCATGCAACATAACAAGAAGAACATCTAAAATATTTAGGAGGAGACTGTGAAAATATCATTTTCACCTTTCTTATGGGTCAAAGACAACTTTTTTCTCTTGCTTTCATAAAAAATTAATTGCGATTCCAGTGCTTTTAGTTGTGAAATACTAGACATTTTGCATGACTTGCAAAAATGTTGAATTATTTATTTTTTTAAAAACACAACATTGTTTTTCAAAAGCAAAAAAGCACAGTGGACCTTACAGCACACTCCACACTAATAGGCACCTTACATAAATGAAACATTTAGAGAGATTCAGGAAAAAACCCCCATTGTTTTCATGCTCTGTATAATTCTTGAGGCTAAACTTTTCTAAATTATATTAGTTTAGTAAATGTACACAATATGTTTACTTTTATGTTGTATGCAAATTCTGATTTCTTTGGGATGAAAATATGACACAACATACCAAATTTCTCTTATTCTCACTTTACTTGTTCTCTTGTCACAGTAGACAAGGGAACAAGCATATAAGCAAAGAGAAAATAAATAAAAAAACACCAACAGAGCCTCTCAAAAATGCACACGTCTTATAAAATGTCAAGTTTTTGTGATGTTAAAAGGAGACCATTATGAATCATTAAAAAAAAATCGACAAATAATGTGATATTTGTTCTTTTTAATTAAATGAAAATGATTGAATCTGTTCAAGGTTTTCATTACACAAGGTTTTACTACTTTCTGTTATGCTAAAACAGAAATTTCATGACGTACATAATGTGTTAACATACTAAGAAATATGTTTAGCAACGACTGGACTGTTCGGCGCGTGCTCCCGTTGCTAGGAGGCGCTGTTGGAGCCCGGAAGGGTTGGAAAGCGATCATGACCGCGATGATGGTCAAACCGTGATTAGGAGCACAGACGCTAAACCATGCTGCTTAAACCTCCCATATTTAGCATCTCCGCGAGATTATTCTGCATGTAAGACTGCCCGTCGGGGCAAAACGACAGAAGATAGTCGACTGTTTCCCGTCTAAACCGCAGGTATGGCTACTCGCTGTTTATCTGCTGTCATTCTATGTGGCACATCTGGATTAAAAGGTCTCTAACGCTTCAGAAGATATCCGTGGTGATGTTTGAATTACAGTGAACAAATTCGGTTAAGCATGCTCTAAAACAGCGCGGGGCCAAAAGGAAACCATCCCCCCCCATGCTGTGCTGTGATGGGCTGCATGAATCTGTGTGGTAGTCAGAGGTTACAGCTTTATAAAGACGTTGTCTTTAACTTAAGCGTAATACCTACAAAGGTTATGTTCCATGGAAAAAAAAAGAAAAAAAATCTTTGTGCCAATTGTCTTACGCCGTAAATCTGTATGGACTACACTGTTCTCATAATTGCTGACAGATATTCCAAAAATACACCGCATTGATTTGACACACAATCCCATCTGCATTTTTCACAAGCACCGGAAAAGGAAACGAGTCATCAGCTAAGTCCTTCAGAAAAGAATGGCAGGAATGTGATGAGACAACATGAGAGCAAACAGAGCTTCATTGTTACAGGGGACTTCTACTCTCCTGATTACATTATATAGTGC
Source organism: Poecilia formosa (assembly GCF_000485575.1). NCBI lineage: Eukaryota > Metazoa > Chordata > Actinopteri > Cyprinodontiformes > Poeciliidae > Poecilia > Poecilia formosa. Next base: position 27,257 of record NW_006800027.1, on the reverse strand, counting down.
CATTAAAAATGTTGACACCCCCTTTTCACAAACATGTATTAATTGGACATTTTATGTGATAAACCAGCACAAATTGGTGCATTACTGAAACGGGGAGTGGGAAAGGATATCTGGTTTTCATATGGTTTGTTGCCTGCACAACTAATAGATCAGGTGGGAAATTTTGTTGTCGAATTGTTCTACCTGAGCTGTGGATCTCTGGAGCTCCTGCAGTTACCTTGGGCTTATTGGATGCTTCTTTAATAAAAACTTCTTCTTCTGTCATTTTAGTTTGAAGTAGGTTTGCAGCAGGTCTACTTTTTCTTGTTTCAAGTGATGCTTGTTTTAAAATATAATTCTGCCTTAAACCTCCCCAAAACGCCATCTCTGGCCTCCATGACACTAAATACAAATGCAGATTTTTATTTGCCCAAAACCTCGGAAACTATATATATCTTCTTCTTCCTTTTTCCAGTCATGCACTACTTCACGTTGGCCTATTGCATAAGATCCAAGCAGAATATGCTGACTTTTGAAGTCATGTGTGGCAAATATGTGAAAATGATTCTTTATAGTCTAAGTGTACAGTAAACCAAAGGGTTCACAAACTTTTTTGTAATTCCAAGTTTTTATTTGATTTGATTTAAACAGCTGGGTGACAAGGCTACATGGTGTGTGTTTCCTGCCCAGAGAGTGGATGTGTGGTCGTCCAGGGATGGAGAGCTATGAGGAGTTCTGTATGCGGAGTTTGGCCATGCTGCAGGAGGGGAAACTCAAGAAGAAGACATGTGAGCCGCTATGTTCCCTGAAAACAGGCTCTGTCATCCGCTTTCATGGGAGACCTATACTTTTGCCTTTGGTAAGCAAGCCAGAGTTGTGAAATAATGAGCTTTTTTATTAGTCCAAAACAGAACCCATATCTAATGATTCGATATGTAATCAATGTTTGCGAGTTCCAGTTCCAATGGGAAGTTTATTTTATGCTTTATATACATGAATATCATATTTATTTGTGGCTTTTATCAAGTTGTTTGACTACTTGTTTTCAGGGTGGAATCAACACAACTTCAATGCATTTTATAAAACAAAGAATCTTTTCTATTTCATTTCAAATTTTTATAGAATGGAATAGAAATATCCTTTGTTTTCTTTTCTCAGTGGGGAAATTCAAGCGTAACAGCATCTAAGAGACAGTCAAAATGGAAGCATGCATCTTCACACAAAGATAAGAACAAAAAATAAGACATTTTATTGTAAGGTGTATAAAAATATACTCCTGCATTTCTTTGCAAGACCTTGAGAATCTAACATTTCTGTAAAACGTGGTAATTCATCACTTCAAAGCCTGTTTTGGCTCATCGTTTGGCTTCCCTTAATACAGAAAGCATGAGTCCAGTTTGTCGCTTTAAAAACAACATTCCATTTAAGGTATTCCACTGTTTGAACCTTTGATTTTCTTGCTAAAAGAAGTCAGGAGTTCTCACATAAGACGAGTCTAATTACGTCAGCAGTTGGCACAGAAAATAGATAAAAGGTAATCGATGAGGAGCTGAATCAGGCCTGATTGAAAAACCCATTTGTTCCTCACTGCTGACAAAAAGTGTTCAGGAATCATCCCATTTCAGGAACTCTTTCCCCGGATCTCACAGAAAGAATCTTAAGATTTTTAACTCCAAAAATGTAAAAAAAACAAACAAAAAAAACCCCATTTTGGTAAAGACTTTAACTAATTCTTTATCTGTGTGGACACCGTCAGAGTTTGTGAATCACCTTAACAGAAGATAAAAAGATGAACTTTTTCTTTCAGCTGCGTGCAGAGCAGCACACAGCTATGCATGGCTACAGACAGAGGGCGATCCAGCTGGAGCAGAACAGAGAGAACCTGCAGAGAAACAAGCTTATGGCCCGAGTTCAAGTCATTCTGGACCACGTACAGGTCAGTCTACAATGCATCTTCCTAGACACATAAGTTGATATGAAGAAAATGTTGCGCTGGCAAAATAAAGATTCCTGTGAAAGCAAATTAGTCAAACACAATCTGAAGATTAAAGTCATAAATGTTTATGACAGCGAGGAAAGAAAACAGAGGAATGTTTTCCTCCATATAAAGATTTCATATTCGTGCCTCAAGTGTAAAAATAGGTGCATCTGTGCAAGGATGTGGCACAAAAACTAAATTACACATTGCCCTAAAATCTCTGGTGACATTTGCAGAGTTAAATACAGAGTGCCTGATTTAAAATCTGCCCCAGAGAGCTGAGATATTTTTATCTGATTAAAGCCATGTTTTGTCAACTCATTTTGTAAAAAAATGTCGCTCTCTTGCAAATCTGACAAACTGGGACAAACATAAAACATGGGGATGTTTATTTAAAAACGGGGGGAATGACGATACATTTTGGATCCATTTAAAGAAACAAGGTATCTGAATTAGAAAAAACTCCATAATAAATTTATTAACATTTTATTTTATTTGATTATTCTAGCCTAAAAAATTAATAGTACAACCAGATCAATAAAGATTCAACGTTGAAGACATTCAAACCTGTTCTGAGTGCATTTAAACTTTTAACAAGTTTGTATACAGTATTCCCTCTACTTGAAAAGCTTTTTGTCTGTGTATTTTCTCTTCAGGTGCAAGATGTGCCACATGAGAAAAACATAAAGCCCCCAGTTTGTAAATCTGCGACTGTCAGCGGCTACACTTTGGTCACTGACTCACCTGGGCTTCCCAAAGTTCCTGAATTTAGGCCAAACGTAGTAGAGCCACCTTCTCATCCTAGCTCTGAGACGCCCATTGTTAATGGATACAAAGAAGAGAAGGACTTAAAAGTCGAGAATGAAGAGAGAAGTGAAGAGGAAGAGGAGGATGATGAGGACATAAGCTTGGACAGCCTCCTTAAGAGATCGAGGGAGTACGTGCAACGGGAGCAGAATCAGCAGAGACCAGCAGAGATGGTTGACCCGATCAGCAAGGTTCCCCCAGCAGAGAGTGTTTCTTTCGAACAGCAGCAGAGGTGTAGCCCCATCAGGGACTCTGGTATTGAGTTTGGATTCAGTCTGCACCACAGCCCGGTTGGCCCAACTCCAATGCAGCAGCAGCCTCCGTATGACCCCAGTCCCCAAAAGTCTGTCCCCCTCTCACCGGTCAAACCAGAACGATATGCTCACCTCCCTAGCCCGGAGTCCAGCGTCAGCCCCCGACCTTGTAGGCGCAAACCACGGCCAGTTTCTACAGGGAACATCCACATCTCGTTTCCTATTGCCCCTGCAGACCTAATCGCTCGAAGCCCAGGGAGGGTAGAGGATGGCGCTGGACGGGTGGACTGGTCAGAGGTTCTCTCGGCTGGTTCCATCTGCAACTGGGGCGTAGAGAGGAGGGATAGCAGCCGTCGGTCCAGTCACTGCGGTACCAGTCCAGTGCAAGAGAAAAACAGCCCCGTGAGTTCCTCTGTACCCAGCGCCATGACACACCACGATCATCTGTCTTTAGGATTTCGCCGGCGCTGCCACACACTGGACAGCCAGCTAAATACCTTCCAGTCTGGAGCTGAGCAGGTTGACCGGAGCCAGGAAAGGCTCCCTCGCTTCATGGCAGGTGTTACGTGGCTTGCTCCAAGTAGGCGCACCCCTGCTGCCCCTTTGAACCAATCATACAAGGTAGAAAGCCCTTCTGCGTGTGTGCTGAGGCCCCGTGGGACTCCAGACGAGTCCCCGGTTCCAAACAACAGCAAGAAAACACCAGTTGTCCTGAGAAATGCTACTGAGTTACAAGTCAAGTCAGGTGACTTTATTTATTGAGTATTTTATTTCTGAATTGTTTTTTCCTACTCGGGTATCACCTTTCCTCCAAGTTCAATTCTTCCTTTTATTCTAAAGTGGAGTTAGAGGATTTTGCTTGTATCTTTGTTTGGAAACACACAGAGGAGACACAGTGGCGAGCCCAGGCTCTGGAAGATATGCAAAGGCGTTTAGAGGAGGAACATGCCCTGCAGATGTCCATCCTTCTAGCTGAGCAGGAAAAGGAGCAACAGCGCCTCCATCTGGTGAGAACAAAGTGTAAAAGAAGTACTTTTAGTAATGCAGTGATCTTTTTATCTTTTATTTTGTTGCTCCTCAAGATGCAAAGGCTAAATAAGCTAAACTCTGATAGAAAAGTTATTTCATTTCATTTGGTCAAAAATAAGCCAAAACCATTAGAATTAATTGAAAAACACATTTTAAATATGTCACTCTGCGAGTAATGGATATATATCACTTTTTATTACTGAATCTATACCAACATATTTAATTCACTGAGATTCAACTATTTGAGATACCTACAAAAAGTTTAATTTTGCCAGAACACACAGGAAACTAGTTCAGATTGTATTTTTAAGCCATAACCTGAGTTCACTGTCTTGTCTGTGTGTCTTGTTCAATGCAGAGAGCTTTTATTTTTTTTCTCTGACGTCCAGGAGCTCGAGGAGACGGAGAGAAGACTGAAGAAGCACGAGTGTGAGAGGCCAAGAAGTGGGGACACGTTTGACTGGAGCTACAGGTCTGTGAGTGGCAGCTGTCCCATTATGAGCCCCTCCTGTCCTGGACTGAGCCCCATTCACACGTCATCAGAGCGACCGTCTGGGCACACCTTAGGTACCAGTTCATTCATTGGTGTCTTGTTATTTTAAAACATTCTGCTGCAGGTAATCGTTTTAAGCTGTATAGTTTTTTTTCTTAAAAGTACATTGTTTGATGTTCTTCCAGGTTTTCCCAGTGCGGTTCCTGCTAGTGTGATGACCCCCCCTGTCCAGCCTGCTGCTTACCTGTGGGGCTCTTCAAGGACAGCAAACAAATCCCGAGCGAGGCTAAGTCTGGTCAGCATAAACATGCTTCCTCCACACTGAATGAGTGCAACCTAGTAATTCAAGATGCTGACATGGGCATGTTACCCTCTATAAATTCAGTCACTCCCAGTTATATTTGCTTAAACAAACTAAATGAAAAATCTAGAAACTGGAAAATGATGTGATTTTTAAATTAAACTATTGTAGGAACCCTCACCCCCTGATGCATTTGTACTAGTTAACTCAAAATGATCAGGTTGGGCTCAAAATTGATGAAACCACAACTGTCCGAAGTGACTTTCACTGGTGCATAAACAAAAGTAACTTCTGTTTCAAATTTACATTGATGTTAATGCACTATTTGCATCTCCACATATGCAATTCAGTTCATTTTACAGATCGGTCACATCTTTGGCATTGATAGCTGGTTTTGTCCATTGTCTATGTTCTGTTTGATATTTTTGGTTTAATTTGATTTGAAAACAGCATGTTTTCAGTGGAACTTGTCCATCTTTATGACCCCCCCCCCACCTCTCTTTGTGAACTCGTTTGGTTTGCAGGTTCTAACAGCAGAGCATCAGAAGGCTTTTTGTCAAATTGGCGCCATGATTCGTGGCTTCCTCACACGCAGGCTGCTCAAAACAGAGAAGCTGAAACAGCTGTGTCAAACCGTTGCGGTAAGATCGCATCCAGACGAAAAGGACTTCACAAATGAAAACATTAAAACTTTTCAAAATATCAACTAGGCAAAAAAATACTTTTGTAAATCTCTACCTTAGGATACGCGAGAATTCATTCAGTCATTTGAGACTGAAGCTGCACAGAAGAGAGGACCCTACACTTCACAAGATCTCTCCCTGCAGGAGAGAGTCAGAGCTCAGGTATGTGATATTACTGTGTGCAGCCAGCAGAGGTCCCCCTTGCCTTTTGTGTTTCTATTTGCACATTTGTCCTTCAGCTACGTGCAGCCCTGTATGACATCCATGAGATCTTCTTTGAAATACCTTTGAGGGACCGACTGGCCCTTCTGCAGCAGGACAGGGAGCTGCGTGCAGAGAGGAAGCTTCGAGATCTGGTAATCTGACAATACTGGCCGAGTATCACATAGAAAAATAAAGCAGAGGAAGATATTAATTAGGGAGAATATTTTCTGATTTCTGTCTAGCTCCACATTTAGATTTAGATTTCATTCTAAATCTGGATCTCCCCTGCAGGAGAAAGCAAAGACCCCCAAAGACAGAGTGTCTCTCTCTGCTGCTACACAAAGGTCTCTGGACAGGAAGAAGAAGTACGGAAAAACACACATTCATTTATTCCTTACGGAAAAATGTAAAGTTACTTTCATTCATCAGTAAGGAAAGGCAGAGTGTCTCTTAGGATTTTCCTCCCAACATTCCTTACTGTTGTCAGGAGGATTTCAGATGACTAGCTCTGTTTTTGTTCTTTACGTTTGGCGATTGTTCAGGGTCAGCGAATCGCCAGCGGCGGCCAGAAAGGCGCAGCATAAGCCAAAAAGCCCAACCACCAACAGGTTACTGATATTTATTTTCCTTTTACACTTTCTTTGACATCATGTTCTCAGGGTTTGTGTCGTTTATCCTTAATCTTTTTCAGATTTTCTTGAGATTTCTGTTTTGTTTGTTTTCCAGAGTTCAGAAGCCAAGTCAGGGCCAGACTTCCTCTACTCCAGGCCAGCTGAACCGTCAGGGGTGACTTTTCTACCTTTTATGTTTTTTTGTTTTAAACCTGTAAAGTGCTTTAAATCACATAAACATTTTTATTTTTTTATTTTTAATTTACTTTTTTCCATTATGGATTTATTGATTGATTAGTTTATTGCTGTTACTGAGATTAATTTAATCCATTCAAACTTGACTCAGCATATCTGTTTTAACCTAAATCAGAGTTTTTGATGCATTTTACTGTTAGTTTACATACTTTCTTTTGTTACACATCATTTCTGAGGTAATTCTTAAGGTTTGTTTATTTTATGTGCTATAGTATTACTCCAGAAATGTTGCTCACAGTCAGAGACTTGCAAGAGTTTTTGTATGCATTGTACTTTTTCCCAATTTGTTCACGTTGCTAAAGCAAACTTTAATATATATTATTGGAATTTTATGTGTTAAATTATCACAAGAAATGTGATATCACCAATGTACTGTATACTGGTAATTGTGAAGTGGAAGAAACAAGATGCATGACTTTTAAAATGTATTAATAAAATCCTAAAACCTGTGACACACATTTGTGTTCACTCAGCATGTGGAACCACATTTCTCTGCGATTGCAACTGCAGCTTTTAAGGAATATGTCACATCTGAAATGTTAACCAATAGTATATTGAATGGAGAGTATCTTTGAACAGCAATGTTCAGGTCTGGCTGAATGTTTAGAGTTGTCCTTTTCTCTGCGTGCTCAATGGACTAGATCGAACCTTGACTTGTATAGAAAGAAAGAGAAATCCTTGAGCATTTTGATTCCAGAGGAAGTCAATGCTTTTACTATAAGGACTGACGGTGTCTGTTTGTCCCCAGGAGCTGGTACAGAAAGACTCCAGAAGAGAGAGTGAGGCGCTTGGACACCATAAAGAAGCAGCACTCTTTGGGTTAACAAACACCTGACGATAATGCCTGACGATCTGCTAACTTGAATTTTTAAAATATTTTATTAGATATCCTGTACTACTGTCCGCGCTGCTAAGTTTCACTCCCATCTGTGTTCGCCATCTCACTGTAATGCCCACTTGTAATACAATCTTATTGTTCAAATTTGTTGTTAACTGCTGAAGTTGTGTCTGTATTTTTTTTTCTTCCAACAAATGATTGTATAACAAGAATGTAATGTGTGTTGAGGAATTTTATAAGCAGGCTAGTATTTAAGAAAGAGAGAGGCAGCTGCTCAATGGCTGAAAGTAAGTCAGAGCCAAAACACAATAAGTTAGAAATGTATCTGTGCCTGAGAACTACACCTTGCTGCCAGCATGTTTATTCTCTATTATCTCCTGTGATCATAAACACTAAGTGCTCGTGGTGGTAAGATTTTTTTTTCTAGAATTATCAGTTTCATGATAATATAGTTGTCTTAAGAGTTGTAGTACACAGAGCCTTGCAAATTCATTCATACTTTGTGACTTTACCAGTATTCACCTTATAGCCACAGGCTGAAATGTTTGTATTGGGGTTTTACTTGATAGGCTGACAAAAAGTGGTGCGTAATTGTGAAATTACGAAATAATTTAGCGGTTTTGAAAAATCTTTTTAAAAGCATCTCCATTCTCTCAATAACTTTGACCAGTTCTCCCACCCCCGCCAAAGAAAACATCCCCACAGCATAGTCTAGTTATTCATTAGTCTTGTTGTTTTTTGGGTTTTTATTTAGGCCAAAGAGTTGTAAGAGCCCGGTTAACATTTGACCAGAGCAACTACTCCCACTGTGTTCCCTACTTGGCTTATGTAAACCCATGTTTTTTTTTTTTTTATTTCAATAGTGGATTTCTTTTGGCCTCTCTAGTTTTTGTGGAGTGCACAACTAATAGTTGTCCTGTAAGTGTACTCCTCCAGATGAGCTGTGGATCTGTGCAGCTCCTCCAGAGTCACTATGAGCCTCCTGGGTTCTTTTAGTATTGCTCTCCTTGCCTGATCTGCAGATTTCTCCCACTCTCTTCATTTTTAGATGACGGATTGAACAATTCTCCACGAAATGGAGATAATGCTAAGATACTGTTCTTCAGATAATGGCCCTCCAGTGTTCTTCAACAAACATCTGAGGCCTTCACAGAACAGCTGGATTTCTACCAAAACAGGTTGACTTGTTTTCACTATATGCGAATTCCAAATGCAGTTTGTTGTGGGGAATTTTATTTTGGTCTTGGAGTGAAGAGTAAAACGAGTGGAATACAAATTCACATTGTTCTATATAAATAATTTGAATTTAATCAATGCAGAAGAACTTGTAATAGAGTAGGTGAAATGAAAGAAAAGAAAAAATTGGGGAACTTGGATATTTAGCCAGGGTTCAACCTGGCTTTAGAAGTAAGGAGATGTCGACAAACAAGTATTATTGGAGGAGAACGATGCAAGTATAGAACGAGAAGATTTCACACGTCATCTTTGTCCCAAAATGTAAATGTTTTATAAGTCTGTTTACAGTAAAAGTTGAACACTGTATTTCATTTTTCTTTCACTCAATAATTTTGCACTAATTTATGTTTGTCACATAAAATCTCAGTAAAATACCGAAATGTGTGTTTTCCCACGTGTGAAAGTGTGACATGAATAATTTTGCAAGGCACTGTCCACGTGTGTTTAATTAACGGATTTGTTGAAGGGCTTTGAGTAACTTTCTGTGCTTTCTGAGCTAATGGTGCTGAGTGTACTCTGAGACAGTTCTGTGTGTTTCGCTGCTTATCTCAAAGTTTACACTGCTGTGGTATTTTAATGTAATTTCACATGGAAATGCACAATAAAAGCTTTTTTTTTTTCTTCTCTAAAAATGACTTAGGAAGAGATTAGATGAGACTAAGAATGAAGGTAAACATAACTGATAGGTGTTTTCTGAACCTACATAGAAAAGAAAGAACCACAGACAACGTAAGTGAGTTTTTACCAAGCTTTCATGAAAGGAGAAGACGCAGCGGACCGCTCCAGCGAGCTGCCCACCGCGCGTTCTGATAACGTCCAGTTAGAGCTTGTCTATTACTTTCAGAGAAGGGAGAGATAAAGAGAAGAGGCGAAAGGCAAGCAAGTTTTGTCTATAAGTTCTACACACAGGTCATCTAGTCCTTTCCCTTGGGAGCGATTAGTTATCTTGCAGCAGAGACAGAGTGGGTCAAAAATCTTCAACACAGCAGTCTAAAGTTTTAACACAGACACAGTGAGAGGCCAACACTTCTAAATGACAATCACAATAATGTATAGTAATATAAGACTGCTATGGTAAGATCAATAATCTATACACATGTAAGAATGATAACACATTATAGTTCCAACAATAACTTTTTACAGTCATACGACTACAGCTTG
>NW_006800027.1:12577-17232 GCF_000485575.1 Poecilia formosa | reverse complement strand
GTATTTGTTTTCACTCATTTGGCTGTGATGACTGCAGACTTCAGAAAACGCAAAGAATTAATGGCAACAAATGACGAGGCTTCCCAAATCAATGCGGACAGTCGAAATTTCACGCTTGACTTTAAGAAACATACTTTCTGTGCCTCTCCACTCTGCCTCTCCATTGGACCTTGATTTCAAAATAAAATGCTAATTACTTTCAGTTGTTTTCCTCCTTTGGCCAGATAAGATTGTTCTGAAGGATTATACTCCACAAATATGAAAATATGGAGATGTTAAAAAAGATCCACCCTGATCTTTCAAACACTTAGTTGGTACCTGCAGTGAAAGTGATATATCATAATTTTTTTCAATAATTAAATTGAAGAGTGAAATACACAATGTGTCATACGTAACTTTATTTATTTATTTGTATTTTGCATCTCTATGGTAGAAAGTGTAACAATAATCATAGTTATGAATTTCCCAGTGAATAAAACTCAGAAAATTTGTTTTAAAAAATCCTCTGACTTGTTCATGTACATTTATCTGATTATCTTAGTGAATTTTACTACAGGATACCAAATCACACACATGCATTAGGAGTACAATTAAACATCTAAAAAATGAGAATAATTACAGGTTTAGTCATCTTCAGAAGCAGGAGATAATGGTAACTTTATTTGTCTTTACATTTTTCATGTAAGCTTCAACAAGAGAAAAAAGTAATGCAAACATTTGTAAAAAATAAAGAGTTAAAAAAGTGTAATCAACATGCTAAAAATGAATAACATTTTGTCACGTATAAAATATCAAAGACAACTTTTCAAATGTCTTCTATTTCTTTTTCCTGCAATAAGTCCTGCAGTGCTGAGTAGAGACACTTTGATTTGATTTTAATTCCAAATGTAATGCAAACATTTCTGAGAATATCAAAGAGTAAAGGAGTGTAATCAACCTATACTAAAAATCAAAAACATTTTTTCACATATAAAATATCAAAGAAAGCTATTCAAAAATGGAAATGTCTTTTATTTCTTTTTCCAGCAATTCTCCCTATGGGACAAAATAGGGATCTGATTTCAATTTTACTTTCTAAGTTTTTCCATATTCAGAAACTTGAAACAACATGAACAACATGAAAATTGTTGCAAATATTTAAAGAAAAAAAAATGATGAAAGAAGTGGAAAAGAAAATTACATGATTTTTTTTCTTTTCACAGTTTTTCATCTTGAAGGGCTGCAGATGCAGATGATGACGAATCCCTCCAATGAGAACATCTGTTGAATTAAAAACCACAATTAGAGCTTAAAGTTTTTGTTGAATCATTCAGTAAAGGTGCAATTTATAGATTATGTTCTTAACCTCAAATATGTTCCCTGTTTTAGCAGCTTCTCAGCTCATCACGTAGTTTTTGGACCCTCTCCAGCTGTGCTGAAACATCTAAGAAAACAGTTTTAATTAGGGCTTTCTGTGAAATATCTTTTTAAATAGATTCTTTTAAGAGCTGAAATTTTACCTGGAAGTGAAAGATCATCAGTCTTCAGTGAGAGCTCAATCGATTCCCTCATGGTGTCCTCCAGTGTTTTCAGGACGTCCACCTGATTTAGAATTAAACCTTTTATCACTTGGTTCAGTCAAAAGTTAATTTCAAGATTAATGGGATGTGATTATTGTCAAAATGCCTGATACTTGTTTTTATTCACACCATAGTGGAGGAGTATTTTTAATAAGGGGTCACATTTTAGCCATATGTTTTTTATCAAGAATCTCTCCACTGATCTACAGATTGCACATGCATAAGAAAATTCATCAAGACACTTTAGAAAGACAGGAAACAGAAACAAGAGAAAGAAGCCATGCACTTTTTCACAGCTTCGTGTGGATCAGAATATGGGTACGATAACAGAGTGGAGAGTACGGTAATGTAATTTATATTTCACTGTTAGCGTATTAAAAGTAACAAACCATCAAGTTGTCCAGGTGGTTCATCATGACCTTTTTAGCCTCTTCAAACATGGTGTTCTTTGATCCATGTACGTGATTCTCTATAGTTTCCCGCATGTTCTGCAGTGTGCCACGTCCTGTACATGCTGCTGCTTCTGGAAAACAATGTTTTAGGTTTTAATGAATAATACCTAAACATACATGTAAATTACTGTAATAACATGATATATATATATTTTTTACTATTATAGCAGTCTTGCATTGTTTCCCCAATGGTTTTTGCTAGACTCCGGTAGACTGTTTTTTTGCGCTTACGAATGCTTTTGTTCAGACTTATCTTCAGGCGTTCTTCCTAAAAAACAAAGATAATAATTCAAAAAATAATTTAAGTAACACAGTTTTACTACAAAGATAAAGTATTCAACTATTGTCATAAATAACACATATATATGTATCTACTTATTTATTTATGACATTTTTTTGAAATCTCAGGTTTAGTCAACATAAAAGCCTTTCGTTATTTTACGTGTTTCTAAAAAGTCATGTTTCTCATTTTTACCTCTGACTCGACAGATATCAGCTGCAGTTCCACATCTTTGTACTTCTCTTTTAGTTCTTTAGTGAGAATTGAAAAACCATAGATCACTCCTTTGAATGGGCCACATTTTCCATCATTTCTGCAACATAAAAAAATACTGAATATCGTCAATAATATCAAAATGTGAAAATCATTCAGGCTATAATGAATGATTTGGAGCACTACGTAGATTTTAAAAATATAATGTGGTGTATTATAGGTGTTTTATATATTTTATAGATGTAATTGGGAACAGGAACGTCAGTGAATTTTATTTGTAACCGATGTTGCAGTAACATATTTGTAGAGGCCCTCTATTTGCTCATGAAGGTCTTACGGAAAAGTGGTTCTGAATTCCTCATCAATGCTGTCAGTCAGAGGGGACGTCAAGTTCATGTTGATGTTCATTTCTCTTCCTTTCTTAGGTCTGCAGACCCCTTCATTTTCTACTGCTTTTTTCAGTTGCTTATGAAATCCCCGACCATCCCTTTTCTGGGGGAATGAAAAAGAGAGAGAAAGACAAATTAATCAAATTTAATAACATATGTGACAAAACTATGCTACATTACAAAGATGTACTTCCTTATCAGCACACATACACGGGGATAGAGGGTAGACGTCAAGATGTTTCCATATGAGTTTTTGGATCTCTCAACTCCTTTTTGAAGGCGTTCTTCAAAAACTTTGAAAATCTTCATCATTTCATTTTTGATTGATTTAGTTTGAAGGGTTAGATTTTTCTCAAGAGCTGCAAACACCTCCTTAATTCTGTCATCCTAGAAAAACAATATTGTTTAGGACATTTTCAGACTCTGCAAATCTATTTTAATTTAGAACCCCTGAAAAATAATATGACTAATTAAATTATCTTCATTTGTGCTGTATTAAAATTTTCTTAAACCAAGTAAAACAGCTAAATACACTAAAAAACATTGAACTTGCTACCCTTACCTCTTTTCTTAAGTTGGCCCCATGAATCAAAGAGAGGATCCCATGAGCTCCAGACACATAGTTTAATGTCTCTGAGTGACAGTCATTGAGATTTTGCAAAAATTCCTGAAGTTTGGGTATTTCTGTGAAAACAAATCATGTCTTTAGTTATATTTATATAATAAACTTCACACTGTTTGTGGTTCTGCAAAGCTGTAATAATGTTTCACACAGATTGACACAACCTACCAGTGTCCTCTGGACTTAGATCTCTCTTTCTGAAAAATTCTCTGGAGCTCACAGTGAACACCTGAAAACACTCATCACTGAAGTGTTTCTAGGAAACATTAATATCATTTGTTAACGTAGAAATTCTTTATGTTTTTAATGGTTGACAAACATTGTGCTACACATTTTATCAGTATACCAAACTCACTTTAATCTTGTCCAGTTTGTTGAGTTCTTTTCCCACACTTAATTTGGCTTTTGCATTTCTCTTAAGTATCAAGGCCTGAGTTTCTGCTTTGGTGCTAAAAGAGAAGAAAATATCTATTGGAGCTTGGCAGACCTAGGAATCTTCTGACAGTAAAATAAAACATGAAACAATGTAGTAGACCATCTATGGCTTTTTGCCCTTTGAGTTTTATTTAGCAATACACTTTTAGCATAGCAGTGAACTCACAGTTCATGTGAATCGTCAATATCGTCAGACTTGGTGCAGACAATGTGAATGTGTCGACACTCGCCACCGTTTCCAATCTGACTGGCAACATTTTTCAGGATGTCCCAAGATTCTTGCTCTGATGCTGCTCGATTGATTTCAGTGACAACCCAGACGGTAGAGCAGTCTCCAAAAATCTGAAAAAAAAAAGCATTTTATATATTAGGTGCTGGTCAGAAGATTTGAATATCATGAAAAAGTTGATTTAAATCAGTATTTCCATTCAAAAAGTGAAACTAGTTTATTATATTAATTCGTTACTCACAGACTGAAATATTTCAAATATATTTTTCATTTAATGTTGATGATTAGAGCTGACAGCTAGTGAAAACCCCAAAATCAGTATCTCAGAAAATTATAATATTATTTAAGACCAATACAAAAAAAAAGGATTTTTAGAAATGTTGGCCAACTGAAAAGTATGTAAGGACTAGTGAGTGTGAGAGCCACTGTCCAGGATGAAACATCCAAGATCCATAAATACATCAAGGACAAAGCCT
>NW_006800027.1:0-11706 GCF_000485575.1 Poecilia formosa | reverse complement strand
ATATATATATGTGTGTGTGTGTGTGTGTATATAAAATGTGACAATATAGTTGTGAAGGATAAATTACCCCTTTCCACATTGTATCTCTGCTTTTATTGCGGTCTCCATTTCCAGGAAGGTCCACAAGTGTGACGTGTTGGAGAAAAGGATTATCTGGTACCCTGACAGTCACACACTTCACAAGTGGCCAGTACCACTTCTTTATTTTGTCATAGTCTTCGTTTTTTGCAGCATCCCTTGTATATTTGACAATATCTGTAGATAGATCCTTAGCCTGCAAAACATAATAGTAGTCATAATATTAGTAATAAATTATGACAGCTGAAAGTAATGACATTTTACTGTAAGCCTCTCATTTTCAATTGAGAGGGTTACAGTAAGCTCTATGTGCCCCACCTTCATGTAAACATGTGCATGTATTATTGTATGTATGTATCAGAATTGTACAATTAAAAAAATTATACAATTATGATATATAGACATATTGCTGAATTGATGCAGGAAATTACTGTTAAAACCTTTGCATCTTACTGATTCA
Organism: Poecilia formosa; assembly: GCF_000485575.1. Lineage (NCBI taxonomy): Eukaryota > Metazoa > Chordata > Actinopteri > Cyprinodontiformes > Poeciliidae > Poecilia > Poecilia formosa. Next base: position 11,168 of record NW_006800027.1, on the reverse strand, counting down.
AAGACCAAGGTTTTGCTTGTTGAACAAAGAAATTCTGGAATTTCTTTGAAGTACTTCGTCTCCATGAGTTGTTCGCAGGATTTTTCCTTCCATTCATCTTCATACAGAGCCGTCAGCTTATCAGCGGCATCATGGTATTCTTCATCAGAATCATCAACATTGTCTTCCGTTTCTTGATTTCCTTTTTTAATGATAGAAAGCAGTGACCCCAATTCATCTTCCCAGTCCTAAAAAAATAAAAGACGAATTGCTTTTCAAGTGATGTGTAAAATTACAGAAGTAACATTTTTATCAGACTTTTATAAGTATATTTTTAGCTTACTTCAGGTGAAATGAATTCGATCTCCGCCTCGTATTTTTCATTTTGCCTGTTATCCTCCACTTTAATCATGACTGAGGTGCAGGCACTGACACTTCCAGAGGGCAAAAGATTCTTCTCTTTAAGGACAGCATTTATCAAAGACGTCTTTCCAGCTCCAGTTTTACCAAAGACACCAACCAGCTCCTTCTTTTCTGTCTCCAGATTCTTGATTTTAGTTCTGTAGAAAATGTAGCCATTATTGAGCAACTCAGCTTTAAAGTGTGTGTCTACACATAAGAAAATATGGGAAGGTTTAACAAAAGCTCAAATGTAAAAAAAAAAGACAAGAAAAAAAAGAAGATGCAAACCTTTTAGTAGTCTGTGAAATTGCATCTGTGAAATTGCATCTCTAGATATCCAGGAATGTTTTTTCTAGTTTGAAAATTTTTTCTTGGTTTATTTTCAACTTAAAATCTACTTACTTCAAGATCTTATTGAGATCACTGTCATCTTGCAACATGGCATAGATGTCCCCCATCGTGTTTCTCACTGTATTTAACATCTTTGCTTCTGTTTCTACAAACAGAAGCAAAGATGCAGAGCTGTAATTTAAGTATACCAATATTATTATTTTTATGTTGGTACAATGTGTATAAAAAGAAATACCTGTTGACGAATTTGTCTCACACTTCCTTTTTGCTGCTGGTTGTCCTTTGCTGCCCAACTGTTGGCCAGATTTTCGTTTTCCTTGTTTTAAAAAACAAAAAGTTACTCGTATTGGTTTATCTTCAGCAGTTGTTTTAATGTCAATGTGCATGAAAAGACTTTGATCTTGTATTTCTCACCTGTATCGCTTGTAGAAGGTAAAACCTGAAGATGAACAGAAAAGTTTGACTAAACTTAAAAATGCTTTTCCATTATAAAATTGTTTAAAGTTCATAATGTTTATTTTATTACACTGGCATTTTCATTATATTAATTATACATTTTCCAAATAGACTAAAAAAACATAATAATAACATACGTATGATGTCTTATGATTTATGAGATAAAAGATGAATGGTGGCCATGTCAAAGAACTATATATATATATATAATTATTCCTTCTCACCTCAGTCATACCAGTTTCTTCTTCACCTTTCTGGTGACCCTGCAAATAAAATAACCTTGGTAAAAAGCTTTTATAATTGAACACTAAAGCTAAGTAGCCATATCACAGATGTTAGGATAAAATACTTCACTTTAAACTAAAATAAGAATATGTTTGACTTACATGTGTTGGAAAATGATTTGGGCTCTCATTTGGGGTTTGTTCTGCCTAGTGATAAAATATTTTTCCAAATCTGTTCAGTCTTTATTATCAATGGAATATTTTTCAATAATAATAATAATAATAATAATAATAATAATAATAATAATAATAATAATAATAATAATAATATGTAAAAGCATATATCCACACTAGTGAAAGTTTTTTTTAAAAGCACAGGACATACCTTTAACCGTCTGATTAACTTTTTGAATTTTAACCTTGATCCCATTTTTGGAATCAACTTTTCGATGTCTGCATCCTGAAGCATATAAAAAGTTTCTGTATCAATCCCTTCATCTGTAATCAAAGAACATCTCATTAGAAATCAGTCATGCCAATATTTGAAGAACAGTTTGTCCTTTTGTCCTCTGGGAGGCGCTATGTGTCCTTAAAAAGCAGAATAAAGTGACTTTTTACTACAAGAACATATTCATGGTCACATTTATCTTTGTGTTCAAAAGATTATTATTGTAATATATTTAACAGGTATTTGTGAATCGATGTATTTTTAACTTTCTTGTAACATTATCCTATGATGACAAAAGTAACAGTGTAATTCGGTACCTTTAAATACTTTAATCAAGTCATTCAGACCAGCCTGGGCTAGTGTGTCACGAACAAAGTCATCCATGACCAAGAACAGAGACTGGAAGATAAATCATAAAATCATAATGATATATTTTATGTATGTATTGTTTCACATAGGCATTTAAATTTTTAAATTTGATTAAAAAGAAACTCACCTAGAATGAATGAAATTATGGCTTCAGGCTTCAGATGAAGAAGAGAAAAATTGTCTCAAAGCTGTTTCACAAAAGGAAAGTTGATTCTTCGAAGTCTGACATTCAAAATAGTGGACAGCAAGGAAATGAGAAACAGGAAGGTGTGTTTTGGTTGACAAAAAGAGGAGCGGCAACGGAAAACAGCTAGAGGCGTCCACACTGTAAAACAAACTGTTTGAGTTTTGCCGATTCAATTGGTTCAGAAATATTCTAGCAGATATTACAACTGTATGAAAGATGGTCACAAATTTAAATTATCTGGTCTAAAAAAAAAAATAAAAAATAAATAAATAAATCAATAAAAAATAAAAACAAAAACATTTCATGACAAGTTCTTAATTTTTACTAAGTCCATACATTTAGAGACACATTTGTTCAAGATTAAGTCTATAACTATTTCTTATATTTTAAGATTTTTCAATAAAATTTTATTTGAGTTCTTTGCAACATTATCAAGTTTTCTAATATCTATCTTTTACTGCTATTTATGTTTTTAATAGTTTGGTAAGTCCTACTATTTTATTGATAATCCTATTTATTATTTCAATTCCAAAATTCTTAGTTGTTATTTCATTATTCCTCACTCCTCCCTCATTTACTTAAGTTGTTTGATGTTTTAAACTCTTTCATTTCTTCATCTGCTTATTACTTGGCACTATAAAAAGTGTTCTTGATCACTCCCATAACGTATATCCGTTTCCTGTTGGGACCGATCAAGATGAGTCACAACCAGAATTAAAACTGACAAGTGAATTTCTCAAAGCAATTAGTACAAACTAGTTTAGTTGATAGTTCATTCCTCAAAAAAACAAGAATAAATGAATATTTTGAGAAAGTCCCAAGGCAGAGGGACTGTTGCGGTGTGTCTGTTGGATCGATGGCATGACTGGGCTCTCTGTCGAAGTTTGGAGTTCTGTTTGTCAGGGATGTAACAAGAACAAAGATCACACTGTACTCATGATGAAAGATTGATTTGTTTTATTCATGGTAGAGATAATAAATAGCACTGCTCAAAAAGAAAGGAAAACTGAAAAAAAATTAATATAATTGTGGAAGCAGCTCAACTATATCTTAACATTAAGAAAGGAGAGAAGTCAATCTTCTCAACTTCATTCATGCAATCCAGAAATTTGGTTTAAGCCTCAACTAGATTTTATAATCCAAGTGTATACAGCGATAAGAAATCACAGTAAGAAGAGACAAGGTGGGGTAGTATCAACCTTTGTGCAAAATATTTGGGAAAGAATTGTGAAGAAATGTATAATATTGACAGATTTGTGTGTAATGACCCAAACAATGGGGTGATGACTTTTAGTTCTACAAGGAATTCCTCATTCATTAAATTTTAATTTTACAGACATGACATAAGTTATCAATCAATCAATCAATCAAATTTTATTTGTGTAGCACATTTCAGCAGCAAGGCATTTCAAGGTGCTTTACATAATTAAAGAAGAAATAAAAACAGTATGTGACATTAATAAATAGATGAAAAGTAAAGATAAAAACATTAAAAAACATAAGAAACAAAAACAAAACACACTTTTATTGCGGAATTTAAGAGCCTGTCGTCGCCGTACTCCGCTAAGTTATGCCAGTTATCAAGCAGCAGAGACTTGATGCATGTCCAAACATATTTACAGCGTGTGGGAAGGAAGGAGAAACTGCTACTTGGAGGTGGAAATAATAGTAGTGAACATTTTGATTCTGTGTAGAGAAATTCACCAAAACAATTGAGAAAAACTAACATCCAGCCAAAGGGATGTTTTGCTCTGCAGAATGTCTTTCCCATGCATTGTTGTAGAGTCAGACCACAACATCTCTGTAATTTTGTCTATAAATGTATTTGTGATTTTGTCAGATGTACCAGAGCTACTGACGTTTGGAAGAAGATGAAACTAGACTGAATAGTGGTAAAGTGACTGTAAATGAAATTAGTTTGTGGTCACAGATGGGCATTTCTAATGCTGTACAGCTTGAAAGTGTTAAAGCAGAGCAGCAGACAAGATCCAGAATGTGACCTTGGCTGTGTGTAGAAAAGTCAACATATTGCTGCATTCCAAAATCGTCCAACAAATAATAAAAGTCACGTGTCAGAGTCTTGCTGAATTTGTCCATGTGAATGTTGAAATCACCCACTACGATAATATTTGGGGATAAGGACCACAAAAATGTTAAAAGAGAGGAGAAATCGCTTAAAAATGCTTTGTTGGGTTCAGGAGGGCGATAGATGGTGGCTAAAATGGTGGGTACTGATAAGTGGATTTGCAGTACTATAGATTCAAAAGAGTTGTAAGTGGGGACACTGACAGGAGATACAAGCCACTTTTCTCTGAAGAGCACTGCGACACCGCCTCCTCGTCCAGAGCGTGGTTGGCTGATGTGAGAATACCCGTCTGGCGCTGCCCTGTTTACATGTGTAAGATCGTTTTTCTTCTGCCAGGTCTCTGTCAAGCATAAGAAGTCAAACTGCTTTTCCCTCAAAAGTCTGGAAACGAAAGACTCTTTGTTGGTGAGTGAGCGGATGTTTAACAAGCCAACAGAGACGGTGACGGTGCTGAGAGACTTTATGCTGGTCCTGGCTGGGTCAGAGGTCACATTGTTGGCAGTGAGGAGACGTTCTCTCGGTCGACCAGGTGATGATGACGACAGGGATCTAATTGACCGGGAATCATCTCGGGTTGGACACTGTTCAGATACAGAGTTAATGTAACAGTGTGAAAGAGATAGTTTTCTTTTAGAATTTAACATTTTACAAGTTTATATATACCTTTTTTAATCAAGTTGGTGTTAAAATGATGTGAAATGATTTGCATTTGCTCATTTTAGTTAAAAGTTTAAAAGTTAGCAATGGGTAAGCCCAGAATTATTCATACCCCTGGGAGGATTATACTTAAAAAATGTAATTGTCTTTAATTGAATTAAATTGATAGGGAAAGGAGAGACTAATTTATTAATGCTGTAGTCCTTCCTTTGTGAAATGAATTGCTTTTTCATTCATGATATTCATGAAAAGAAGTGAACCGAGTAATGAAATATTATTTCATATTTATCCAGTGTAAAAGTGTTTATACATACTTGTGCAGGACAATGCTGCGTCCGTGGATTTCTGCTTTGTTCTTCCTGTTGACAAGTAATACATTAGAAACCCAAAGTACGTCCAATAAAACAAAAGAAGCACCAAAAAGCATCGAGTTACAAAAGCAAGTATCAACAAATTTTCATTAGGCCGAAAATGAGCAACAAAATGGCATTAACCTGGGAATTACCTTTAACAGCTGGAATCCCTTTTTGAATTGGGTCCTTTGGTCCACGTTTGGAATCAATGTGTCAACATCTTGATCTTCAAGACAATAAAGACTTTCCATGTCCATTTCTTCATCTGTAATCAATAGATGTTCTTAGCCATGCTGATATCATTTAAAGCTGCTTCAGAATTAAGCTTCATGAACATGGTACAAAAATCATTGTAAGATACGTCTGCTGCAGTTACTGAGGTCTGTTATAATCTAAAATGGCCGTATAGTAAACACTTGTTAAAAAACTGCTACTTTTATTATTCAGGTAAATGGATCTAATTATGGCCATGCGATAAAAGTCAATAGGTCAATCTATGAAAACATAATTATAAAATCACACATATTCAACTTGTGCCTAATATTGAGGTTGGCAGTCAATCATATAGCAACATAAAGACAACAACCATGCACACACACACACACACACACACACACACGCACACACGCACACACACACACACACACACACTTCACCCTTAAAGGTTAATATCTGTGGTGAATTTCTATCCTTATGAAAGATCTAGAAAACTTCAGACATGCCACAAATGAAATATTAACATACTTGGAAAAACTAGGACTGAATTATGCCACTTGAGCTGACTAGTACATTATTACGAGAGAAAGCAAAACCTCCAGTGAGGAAATGCAAAGGTTTTGCAAGGTAACACAAAAGAAAAAAATCTTCGAGTCTCCTATAGAGCGCCATAAACAGTTATGCACTAGAGGAACAACTGTTAACTTGAGCAATTTAGTGACATCATATGAACATTTGCACAAATACATTATCCAAGTTGTTTTTTATCCAGCGACAGTACAGTGCAATACTTTACCTTTAAATGTTTCTATCAACTCACTCAGACCCCACTGGGTTAGTTTGTCACAAACAAAATCATCCATGACCAGGAACAGACACTGAAAGATAAATCATAATGATGGGATTTTATATATGTATTTTTCCAGCAAATAGGCATTTAGAGGTATGAAGTCAGATGAAAGGCTCACCTCGCAATGAAGAAAGCTATAGTTCAGTCAGCAGGAAGAGAAGAGCAAAAATGTTCAATTCAGAAGATTCAGTGAGATTTCTGAGGTAAAGTTGATTCCTCAAAGGTTTACAAACAAAATGGCAGAAAGCAAGAGTTAGAAAAGAGGAACAACAAGATATGACATGTCAGGAATCAGAAAGACAAATGTGGAAATGTTGGCTGGTTGAAAAAAAAGAGGTGTGGCAACACTGAGACGCTTCCACACTGTTAAACAAACTGTTAGATTAACTAATTAAATTGGTTTAAGAATTTATGTGTGCAGATTAATCAGTATTTCTTTGAAAAATAGTATAAGTTTATCATTTAAATATGCATTAATTAAACTGACTATTAAATTACAAGTAATTGATAAAATGTACTTATTTGAATAAATAAGTTAAATTCAAACTAATTATTAAGATTCTTTTACTGATACATATTGCCCTTAATTGTCAAGATTGAAGTCAAGATGTAATACTGTTAACAGTTAGTGTGCACTACTTATCATATATGCTTGTCCTAAAGGTGTTCTAGTCCACTCCGGGTCCAGAAAGGTTATTTTGTTACTCCTTAAGACAGCTGTAAGTAACATTTATAAAATAAAATATGTCTTTTAGATATTTGTGAAAATCACCACTATACCATGAAATTATACAGATTATCTGTGAAAAAACAAACTCCTCCATCTTATCCCGATGATGCTGTCATTCGCACAAATACACTGCTGTGTCAGAAACAACCAATCAGAGCCAGGAGGAGGATCTTAGCGCTGTTAATCATTCTTTGCATGCGTTGCTCATACCCTACACGTTTCTCTCTCTGATGATGACACTTTAACAGTTTTTCTGGAATGGTAAGTTATTTCTCACATTACCACATTCAGCAGTTCATACATGAGCATCATTGACATCGCTAAAACGTCCTGCTGCCTCTGGCTCATTGGTTGTTTTTGACTGGGAGCATTGCATTTCTTCAGATAGCTATAGCAGCACTGGGGAGGTGGAGCTTAATGTTTTTCACACATTATCTGTTGCATATGCTTTCACAACATGGTGACAGTTTGAAGAAATACTGATACAAAAACTGATTATTGTAAAAATTACTGCAGCTTTAAATTGAGCACTAAAACATAATTAAGCATATTTTTCTTACCCCTCATCTTTGGAGCAGCCTTCCTGAAGATCTGTTGGAAGCTGAGAGTTTGGAAGTTTTTATTGTAAAAGCAATGCTTTATGGTTTAACTTTTACATGTGATAGTTTTTTGCAATCTTAGAAAGAATTTCATGATCCAATCATATTTGAATATTTTACATCCATTTAAACTTTTCAGAGTTTGGCAAGTTCTATAATCTTATTGACAATATTCTTATTTTGGATTTTATAATTATCTTGAATTGAGCATTTCTATACATTTTGTTTATTTAATGCATTTATTTTTGTAAATTTATCTTCAGAGTTTCCACAATTGTGTTTCCTTAGTTCATTGTCTCCTTTCTCTTTCGTTTCAGCCTCTGCATGTTCCTTAGTTCATTGTCTCCTTTCTCTTTCGTTTCAGCCTCTGATGTGATAAACTTTATGGCACGGTAAGAGGTGGTGTTCAGTTTGAAAGATCACATCAACATCAAACAGAGAAACCATTCCTCTCTGTTGGCACGCTACCAAAACCGTGAATCATTTCGCTTGGTTTGTTTCGTTTCACCATCAGCCTTGATGACCTGCAGCAACAGATAGTCATTAAATTTCTCAATACTTTGAAAAAACCCCACCCAAAAAATTCAAAGGAAGTGGTGAATATATAACGTACATTTCTTTTCGAAAACGAAACCATAAAACTTCAAAGGAAAACAGTGAGAAAAACCTGCCTAGGCGGTTTTTCATCTAACATGAATTAATAGCTGGCACTGTTTTATAACATAACAACGGCACTGTTTCATAACATAACAACTTGTATGTGTCACCAATATGGCTCCACGCTCAGTTCGCGATACAAGGGGGAGCAATCAACTCAGAAAACCCAACCAACGGAACAGTCAAATTTAAGATCTTTTATTACTACAAAGAGTCACTTGCAGTAGGGACTATATATAAAAGATTAAAAAAAAAAAAAAACAGTCCTTTTCTCTTTTTTTTATGAGATCCCAAAAAGTTTCGTAAAAGGCAGTCACCAGTTCCAGATCCTCGGCTGAGTTCCACTTGCGCTGCTCCAAGTGAATGCGGCCCGTCCACCCTTTGTCCACTTGCCAGCTCCCAGCTGACTTCTTAAAAACTCCGGCACTGCCCGCTCTTCGGCATATCACGATCCTTTACAGCCAGACCCAGCTAAAAAAGAGAGACAGGGAGAGCGCCAGCAATCCTGTCCCAAGACTCCATCGAGAGGCTACTTTCCTGTAAACACTCTGGGACGGAACACTACTTACAGGCGCGGGCAGAGGACCTCCTCTGCCCTGATTCTCTGTGTTGAGCCGTCAGTTCACCTCTCGGTGCTCTATGTCTGGGGTGCGGATTTTGTCCGTCACTCGTCAGGATCCGTCTCTTTCGCTTGCAGGGCTCACGCTCTCCCCTTCTATCCAGGCTTCTTTTATTATCGCCTCAATCAGCATGCCGACCCACTGATTACAAGCTGCAATCAGTGGGCTCCGCCTCCTTAAAGGGCTGCCTTCGACCTGGTGCGTTCGGGTGTTAAAGGGAAAAACAAAACCAAAAACATGCAAAACACAACAAGCAAGAAAAAGAAAAACAATCATAATTTCCCTTGTGCAACATCCCCCCACACTTTTACAGTGACAGTCCCTGTCACTAGTCTTCTGGTCTATAGCGAGCAGGCGGCTGGCCTAAGTTTGCCCTTGCAGAGCGCCGAATTCCTACAACCTCTTCTTGGAAAGGAGTTGAAGGGGTCAGCATGACACCATAAAATGGGGGCCCAATATTCGTCTCCACCACGCTTTTCTTATCAGCTACCAGCTGAGGTTCCTCCTTTAAAGGAGCGATACAAAGTTTCAGTGCGTTGCGATGCAACATCTTTTCGCGGCCTCCCCTCTCTGGCTGTACTTTGTACACCACTCCCGTTTTACCTACTTGCTCCAGGATAACATGAGGTTCATCACTCCATCCTGGATGCAATTTACCCTGTCCTTTCCTATTTCTATCTCTCACCCACACCCTCTCACCTGGTGCCAAAGGCAAAGCCTGTGTTTTCCTATCATATTGCCTCTTACTACAAGCAGCAACTTTAGTCATGTGCTGTTTAGCAAGCCCATAAGCAAAGGACAGCTTTGCATGATGGTCTTTAACCCATCCTTCCTTGTCACACCGCGACTGGGGCTGTTCCACTCCCAAACCCACATCCACTGGCTGTCTCAAGTGTCTACCAAACATCAAAAATGAAGGGGCATAACCTGTAGAGCCATGGATAGTATTGTTATAGGCCTGCAACAGTTCAGGTAAATACTCTGGCCACCTGTGCTGTCTCTCTGCTCCAAGAGACCGCAACATATTCAAGAGAGTTTGGTTCATTCTCTCTACACTTCCGTTCCCTGCGGGGTGGTACGGAGTGGTCCTGCTTTTAATGATACCATAACACTTACAAAGCTCCTGCATAAGAGCGGACTCAAAATTTGGCCCTCTATCTGTATGAAATCTAGCAGGACAACCAAATGTCTGTATTACATGTGACCATAGTACCTGAACTGTTGTCTGAGCAGTTTGATCTTTTGTTGGAACAGCCCAAGAATAGCGTGTGAACCAATCAGTCATGACCAAAATATTCTGGTACCTATCTGTAGATCTGCCCAGAGAAAGAAAATCTAGACCTATAACCTCAAGGGGGTAAGACACAGATATAGGGTGCAGTGGGGCCCTAGGCTCTACCCTGTTCTGCAGGCTGCAGGCAACACAACCCAACTGAAACTGATGCACCTCTTTCTCCATACTGGGCCAATAAAAGAACCGACGAATTCTGGACACGGTCCTCTCCACCCCTGCATGGGCAGTTGCTTCGTGGTACTTCTCCCACACCTCTCTGCGCTTGTTTGTAGGGCATACAACTTGAAAAAGAGTCTCGTTAGTTCTGCTGTCTGTTATCTTTCGACAAACAACACCATCCCGGAGTACGAGTTTCCTCCACTGTTTCAAAATTTTGCATGTAATGGCTGATAAGCCCTTTCGAATTTGTGCTTCAGGTAAGGTCCCTTGTCTCACATACCTTTGCACAACATTTAAGTCCAAATCTGACTCTTGGGCAGTCTTCCAATCCTGTATTTGTAGTCCAGACTCCTGGGGATTTGGAAAAGCTGTTACATTGGTTACATGGGCAGCTTGGATCTCTGGTAGTGAGCCTGCAGGAAATCTGGACAAGGCATCAGCATTAACGTTTTCCTTTCCTGCCCGATATTTCACAATAAAATCAAAAGAGGCTAACTGCGCTACCCAGCGCTGTTCTGTTGCCCCCAGATG
>NW_006800026.1:157229-159964 GCF_000485575.1 Poecilia formosa | reverse complement strand
TTTACAACATGAATCATCGTGTGTGAATATGAATTTTTAGGTTTAAATTCAATCAAAATGTGCCTGTTAGATCTTATCCCCTTGTTGCTGTTGATAATGTCTTGTAACAGTAGCAATGCTGTATTTATTTCCTTTATGCCCTGCATATATTCCTATATATAGTTTCAAAGATTTGCAAACAACTCTCATTAAATGTTACAATACCTTTTTGTAGTAAAGGGTGGATGGACGGTAGAGGAAACCCTGTAAAATAGTAACCAAACAAAAATAAATATTTGACTCATGTTAAGTATCTTACATAGGTCTTAAGATGTCTGAACTAGCCAAATTATTGTTGTTTTTTTTTTGTTTTTTTTTTCCTAAATTATGACTTTTCCAAGTAATGAGTGAGAGAAACTTGTGGAACATTTTTGTGTCAGCTTCATAAAAATTAAAATATTATGCTAACTGATATATACAACTCGTAATAAAAGGATTTCTCAAGCAAGATAACCACTAAGTCTAGGAATACCTGTGATCTGTCGTAGGTCCGGGTGGTGGAACGATGGTGGAGGTTCTGCAAAAGCCAAAGCATCAATGAACAATGAGATTTTTTGCAGCATAGCAAAAATACTATTTTACAACATGAGTCATTGTGTGTGAAGGATGTTATCATTACAGCTGTGAATCTTGGCTGATGTCCAAAATGTGCCTGCTAGATCTGATCACCTTATTTCTATTGATAGTGTTAAGTTAATCTAGGAATACCTGTCATCTGTCGTTCCAGGAGGTGGAGGAATGATGGTGGTTGAGATGCTGCAAAAGCCAAAGAATCAATCACAACATCATTTTTCAGCCTATTATGTCTAGTGAAATACTAGTTGCTACACAATGAATTGTCATGTTATTTTCTGAATATAGACTCATCTAAGACGCAAACAATTCTCATTAAAGTATAATACCTGTCATCTGTAGTAGTAGATGGATGGATAGTAGTTAACGTCCTGCAAAATTAGAACCAAAGTTGAAGTACAAAACTGAAAAAGTACCTTAATCCCTTACAAAGCAATGATAATGTCTGATTGAATTCATTTCTAGATCAGTCAGAAGTAAAACGAATACTTGCAGTTTCTAAATATACCAGAATCTTGAGGAAAAAAATATAAAAATATAGTTTACAGGGGTCAATGTTTTTTTTTAGCACTAAGTCTAAATAACTGTTAAGATTAGTATGAAGAAAATCTAAAAAAAAAGTGCTGTTGAGCATTCCTTGTACTGATACCAATTTTTTATTTATTTATCTTTTTTGCATTGTTGTTTGAGTGAGCCAGAATAGACTGAGCTAAAATGTGGAGCAAACATTTAAATTTGATTTTTTTCTCAATTCACATTAAGGAAATAAAAAATGTTAACGGCTATAATACACATTGAATGTCTGCGGTCATGTATTATTAAAATAGGTTATCTTGATTCTCATCAGAATCCAAATTGAGTGTGTACAATATGTTTTCCTCAAACAATTCTTTAATCCACAATTATCCAAATATTATCTTAAATCAAACACCAAAAATGCTAATAAAGCCCTAATAAAAACATTTGCCATAAAATCTTTTAAAGAATTTTAATTTGGTGGCACAATGGGTCAGAGTTAATCCCAGTGGTTACAAATCCAGTTACATTTGAGAACAACTGTAGTACACAGAAATTGCACTGATATTTAAAAAGCATGCAATTTTAGTTTTGATTATTATCTAACGACTGATCTTTGGAGTTTCTTTATCCTATAATAAAAATTTTAAGTGGGTAATATCTGTCACGTCTTGCAAGAAATGCATTAACCCATCACACCAAGTCCACATCAAAGTGTTTGACAAATAAGATGTTCATTTAATCTAGGAATACCTGTTATTCGTTATTCCAGGAGGTGGTGGAATGATGGTGGTTGAGATTCTGCAAAAGCCAAAGAATCAATCACAACATAATTTTTCAGCCTATTATCTGTATGTAACAGAGATAAAAGCTTGTGTGTGTCTTTGTGAGTTTTGATCAAAATGATTGTAGGGTTGTATGTGTTTATGAGCTCTTTGATCAATGCGTTTGTTTGAAGCCACCTAGTGGTGTGATGAGTGACTGCATGCACCTGGTCCGTCAGGCACTCTCGCGGCTTCCCCCACCAGAGTTCTGAGGAGCGCTGGTGGAGGTGGGTGAGAGAGGCAGCTCTTCACTTCTTTTTTTACTTAGGGTCATATTTTTCTAGTTCAACAATTAACGAAGTACTGTAAGAATATTTAACATCTACAAATATAATTTGTAAAGTTTTTCTCGTGATTGGGCTGGAAAAATGTGACCCTATGAGTGGGAGCTGCGCCGGTTGGTGTTCGTGGCTGACCACTCAGTCACGACACTAACCGTGTCTTATTTTTCAGTCTGTCGGACCACTTGCCTGCAGTCAAAACCACATTGTCAAGAATTTTTTATTCTGTATTGTACTAGGTGGGTTCAAAGTATAAATTTATTTATATATATATATAAAATGTTTTGAGGATGTTTTACTTGTCAACTGGTACAACAGTTATCTGTTATTTTACTGTTTTGCTGTTAGTTATTTTTGATTGATTCATGGAATAAGAATGTTTTGTTTTGTTTTTGGAAATTTGTTGGCTGTTGTATTTGTTGTTTAGACTATACGATCAAATCTAAAATAATTAAATAAATTAATAATAATAATAATAATAATAATAATAATAATAATAATA
>NW_006800026.1:152201-156565 GCF_000485575.1 Poecilia formosa | reverse complement strand
ATGTATTATTAAAATAGGTTATCTTGATTCTCATCAGAATCCAAATTGAGTGTGTACAATATTTTTTCCTCAAACAATTCTTTAATCCACAATTATCCAAATATTATCTTAAATCAAACACCAAAAATGCTAATAAAGCCCTAATAAAAACATTTGCCATAAAATCTTTTAAAGAATTTTAATTTCGTGGCACAAACCCTATGAGTGGGAGCTGCGCCGGTTGGTGTTCGTGGCTGACCACTCAGTCACGACACTAACCGTGTCTTATTTTTCAGCCTTTCGAACCCGATGCCTGTGTTACGTCAATCCTCGTTTCCCCATCAGATACGGTTCCCCCTGCGTCTTCTTGCCGCTCCGCCCCGCCCACGCGGCAAAGTACGCGCGTGCTCGTGATGAGCACTGAGAAAGCACGCGCGTAGCAAGCACAGGCGTGTTCCTGGAGGTTATATCATCTACAACAAAATACTTGCAGTTGTTTGAATTGTCATGTGTGTAAAGCTCGCTATCGTTAGCTTATCAAAATAGGCTTCAATAGATGCAATCATCTAATACAAGAGTGTTTTATTTTTACCTGTGAAACAAACCGAGACTAAAACTGGCAAGTTCGCAATTTCAGCTGTAGGAGTGACTGCTTGAGAACTAATCAACAGAGGAAGGGAATTTTTGCAAAGAAAAAAAAAAACATGAATGTTTAGCTTTGAAAGATGCAAAACATCGTCTTACATGTCATTGCAGAGATTGATGATTATTGAAAAGAAAAAGCTTGAATCCAAAAATCCTTTAGTTTAATCAAATATTCGAACAATTAAATAATTGTTTTGAATAGCTAACAATCAGCTATTCATTTGTATTTGTGTATTCAAACACAATACATTGTGTTTGAACAAAACGTATCAATAAATATGAGATACTAGGAATTTGACTGATGGTAGAAAAGATTCTATAAAAGATATCAAAAAATTAATATGAGAAGAAGGTGACTTTTGTTGTGAATCAGAATTATAATAGATAAACAGATTGAATTTAGTTAAACTAAAATGATGAGCATGTAACAACATACACACCACAAATAAAGGAAAAAGAGAATACATACTTTTTACAGTTTATTTAGATTAGAAAAAATAAAGTAAAATTAATACCTGTTTTCTGGGCTTGTAGAAGGTGGACTGATGCTTGGGGATACTCTGTAAAAGTCAGAGGACTATTCAACAAAAACTCTAAAATCTGATTGTAGTTCCAAAACATTTTCTTTTACAACTTTGTGAAGGAATGCAAATTTGTCAGTATTAAATTATTATTAGTCAAAGGTTTACCTTGCAGAGCATTGACTTTCATTCAGATTTTGTGGAGGATTTGCCATGCTCACTGGTCTTAACTGAGGACATGGTAGAGTTGTTCCATTGATTAGTGGGGTGAGATCTATCAAACGACAAAAATGTCAGTTAGAAAAAAGAAATGCAATGTCTGACGGACTTCCTCATAGGAAGTTGGAATAATTAGAGCTTTCCAGCTAATTCTTCCCACCTTATGGATGACAAAATACAAATTCTGCAGATGCAGAAAGCAAAATGTTTTAATTTTGAAGTTAAATTATAAATGGTTATTTAACCGCCTCTGGACAATTGAAGTAATGCTCTTGATTACAAACTTTACACTGTCCTTTCACCTTCTTTTACAGGGATCCACAATAAGTTGAACATGTTGTAATTTTCCTTGTAACCTAAAAAAAATTGCTGTTTGTGATACGCTAAAACTCCTAATTGCTTCAGTCATCTTTTGTTATATTTTTCACCAATGGAGGTCGCCTTTTTTTCACCTGCTGGGTTGATGACGCGTTTTGGTCCATTCTGAAATCTACAGTGTACACACAGGACATTCAGGTGTGTCATGATTGATTTATTTGCCTTTTAATGTTCTTGCAAATCACTCCATGTAATTACAATGAATTAGTAATACAGATGCATTTTGTTTTTTTCTCCGATGACGGCCTGTGGCAGCAACTGAACATGGAAGCTGAAGAGAGCAAGGCCAATCCAAATGTCACCACCGATGCCATTATTGAGGTAAAAAGACGCACCTCCGAGATGAATACGCCAAAATCACTGGATCCACTACAAAACTGGGAAATACAAAGACTACATTGCCCTACCCATAAGGATTTGAGTTTTTCTGTGTTTATTTAGGTTTCTGTGTTCTGTGGCACCTCCATGTTGTCCCGTCTACCCCTTGATTAGTGACATCTGTTCCTTGCTTCCCACGGATTGACTCCCTGTGTATTTAAACTCAGCTATGTTCCTTGTTCTTTGTTCGGGTCCTTGTCTTATCGTCTAGTTTGTCTAAATCTTGCTGTCAGTTATTTGTTTTGTACCAGTTGCTACCAGTTGTGGGCAATAGCCTTCCGCTCATCTGTACTGCCTGGATTATTGTGTTTTTGGATCATTAAATCATCATTCTTTCATTCCAACTTGGGTCCTCAGTGTCATACTCACCACCTCTTCACTGCATATCATGACACTACCTTGTACAAACTTGCAATTAAATTTCTATATATGCCGACATCATCAGTGTAATGTGAAAGGGTGTTCTCAAAAGCACCGTTTCACCATTTCCAAACCGAAATAGTTTGTAAACGGCACAATCGCCTCGGCCCAAAGTTGTTACAGTGGCTGATGTTTCTAAATAAAAACATAAGTGAAACTTATCTAGTTTCCAGTCTTTATTGAATTTGCCTGCAATTACTTTTTAAATCCAGCAACACAGCAACCCAGTGTCAACACAGTTTGGGAAATGTGCCAAACACCCAATGAGGCCTCAACTGCTATCGCTACTTACTGGATCACACAGTCTGACCAGGGGTACGTTGTTCATCATTTCACGATGATAATCCTAACCCTAACCCTATTCCTTAATATCGTTAATCATCACTGTTTTGGCTGGAGGATGCAGGCAGTTGGGCCATTACACGTCATTTATCCAGAATGCATTGCAGTGTGAACAACATGGCGACGTTCATGTGACAATATTTTATTAAAGTGTATAAAAACTAAATAACCTACAGTATTATTACTGTATTGCTTTTACATCTAAAATACGTTTCCCTTATGTTCTCTGTGTGTAAAAATATGATATTTCTAAGACTGATGTTTCTTTGATCCTTTTTCTCTACAACATTCCTTTCCAAGAATGCTGTAGAGAAAGCAAGTTCTTGCAACATTATCAATATATGATTATGATCAGAATATTAAACCCACCTTCAAAGTTGAACATGAAAATGGCACTTCCTCCCTTGAGAAACTCTCTGGATTGCAATTCTTGTAACGTTGTAAAAGGATTGGACCCCCAGAGAACCCTACCACCATAGACTAATTCTCCATCCTCATAAAACAATGCAACTCCAGTCTCCCTAGGATTGTCCCAGATTGAGGTATTTGTTCCTGTTACATGAGAAAACACATTTGAATTTATTTGGTTTGTTCTTTTTACCAACAACTTTTCTTCAAAATATCAACACTATATGACAAACTTACCAGATAGTACTTGAGTTTTATCAGTAACAAAAGTAGATTCCTTAGACATTTGCAGTTGCTTGTTTGGGGTTTGATCCAGCAACTGGAAAATCATATGTCTTTGCAGACAAGGATATTGCAGCTGGTCATCATTCTGACTAGACAAGAGTTGCACATACATTCCAATATATGTTTTATAAAGAATAGTGGCTACTCGGTAAGCATAGCCGTCTTTGGAGAATTGTCGTTTGCTGTATATTCTGGTTCCAGAGCTGCTTGTGTTTAAAAGATTCTCCAAGTCATCAATCTGCCAGACATAGTGTGGACACTCTGTCTCTGAGAGATTGATGTCATCAATGGAGAAACCTCCTGTGGAGATTCCTGCTCCTTTCCGGACCTCAAACACCACCTGGAAGTCCTTGGTGGCATTCAAGGAAACATGGTGGATCTTCCAGTGAGATGTTGGTGAACCTGGAGTGAGAGGTTTTAATTTACTATGCTATACAATTTTAATATGACATCATACAAAAGTGAAAAGTTACAGATATTTATAAGTTTTACCAGTAATTTGTCCCATAAGGCGGAGCGTTCCTGTGGTGTCCTGATCGTTTTCAAATTCTCTGATCCAGATATTAAGTTCATCTGATTCATTTCCACTGTGGAAATAGTAGAACTGCAGACACTGGACATTACATGCCCTGGTCGGCTTCACTACCTCCGTTTCCAGTCGTGCTGAATCTCCTTCTTGTCCTGATGCTGTGCTTGCGTGGATGAAGTACCCCGTTTGTTGACCTGCAAAATGTTGTTCAAGATAAAGTTTCTGATCAATTTCTCTCATCTACAATATAATCACATACA
>NW_006800026.1:146252-150119 GCF_000485575.1 Poecilia formosa | reverse complement strand
TACAACTATCATAAAAATATTGGAAATATAGAACAAAATTAT
Organism: Poecilia formosa; assembly: GCF_000485575.1. NCBI lineage: Eukaryota > Metazoa > Chordata > Actinopteri > Cyprinodontiformes > Poeciliidae > Poecilia > Poecilia formosa. Next base: position 150,077 of record NW_006800026.1, on the reverse strand, counting down.
TAAAATAAAATCTGAGGACATGTCTGAAAAGAGTGCATAGACATCTACAGAGCTGTAAGAGGTATTGAACCCCTCAGGGATTTCTTCAGTGAATTTTGTTTTTCTGACACTTTTCAGGTCTTAAGAATAATTTAAATTGATGATGATGATGATGATTATTATCATTATTATTAATGTCAAGAGTCTCTTATTTAAGTTAGCGTTTATTCGGTAACACTGCATTTGACCAGGTGCGCATAAGACTGACATGATACTATCATAAACATGGCATAACATTTGTTACGAACATGACGGAATATTCATAAATGTTTATGACTGTTGTCCTGAGGAATCATTCGATAATAATGACACTTTTAAAGTAAAGTTGCATTGAAAGACCATCAAAATTGTCAACATTGCATTAAAAGTGTCAATAATACAAAGCTGGCGCTTCTAATGGACTTTTAGTAAAAGTTTGAATGCAACAACTTTGCATTAAAAGTGTCATTACTTATCAAATGACACTTCAGAACAACAGTCATAAACATTTATGAAGACTCCTTCATCTTCATGACAATTATGAAGAAGTAATGCAAGTCTTATTCACACCCTGTCAAATGAAGTGTTGCTTTTATTGCAATATTCTACATTATAACGCCTGTTGTTGGGAATTACTCTATGTTGGGCATCAATTGCTGAGCTGTGATGTCATTAAAAACAAATACAAAATCTATAGAGACATGATATCGTTTCAGCCTTGAAAAATAATGTTCAGGATTTGAAGTATAGACATGTATACTCTTATATGATACAAAATCTTTGTATGAATGAAACTTTTCACATATTTACATATGCATGGATTGATTAATTGTACTTATTTCCAGAAAGAAAGCTTTTCTGATAATCTGCTCTCTTTACAAGACAACTTGCTCTTACAGAAAACTCTTTGCTTTGTGGGGGTTAAGAAGAACTATTTGTCAAATTGCTGCTTTTTGCAAGTTATGTTTGTTCATATTATGGAATTTATTTCAAAAACATCTCAGTCGTATGCAACTGTGATCTGATGCATGAATGACAGTTGCAACATATCCATTCACTACATGCTGGTTCTTTTCTGAAGGTGAGCAGGATTTTTAGTTCTTGAATGTACCTTGACAGGTTTTCTTGCTTTGCTAAACACCGCACTTGTTCATCAGTAAAAATACACATTTATTCACTGGAAAATGACTTTTGATTCAGTATCACTAACTGGTTGATGTACTTTGTACCTATTACATTTTGAAAATGAAAAAAAGACAAAGCTATAATTAACCCTTTCATGCATAGTGGTCACTTCAGTGGGTAGCTGTCTAAAAGCCATTTTCTAGTGCTTCTTGTGGACTTTTATGTTATAAATGCACACAGACCACTGAAGTGGACACTAATACATCATAAAATATACTATCAACTACTGGCCATCAGCTGCAAATGAAATAAATTATTTTGTTAAATCCAATATNTAAAATAAAATCTGAGGACATGTCTGAAAAGAGTGCATAGACATCTACAGAGCTGTAAGAGGTATTGAACCCCTCAGGGATTTCTTCAGTGAATTGTGTTTTTCTGACACTTTTCAGGTCTTAAGAATAATTTAAATTGATCACTATTATTATTATTATTATTATTACTATTATTATTATTATTATTGTTGTTGTTATTTTTATTATTTATGTCAAGAGTCTGTTAATTAAGTTAGTGTTCATTTGGTAACACTTTATTGACTCCATGTTGGGCATCAATTGCTTAGCTATAATTAACCCTTTCATGCATAGTGGTCACTTCAGTGGGCAGCTATCTAAAAGCCATTTTCTTGTGCTTCTTGTGAGTTTTTATGTTATAAATGCACACTGACCACTGAAGTGGACACTAATACATCATAAAATATACTATCAACTACTGGCCATCAGCTGCAAATGAAATAAATTATTTTGTTAAATCCAATATGGCCGACAACAAAGCATGCCAACCGACCCGGTCCCTCCTTCTGCTTTAGACGACTCTTGGAGGTAAAAAAAAAAATATTGTGACATCAGATAGCCCCTAAAGAACAATACTACTGATGTATTTTTCAAATAACTTTGTATTTGGAGAAAATTACAATTGATCACCTAAAAAAAATAAAAAAATAAAAAAATTAAATTTTACAAAAAATATGTTCCTACCTTTTTTTAAGCCTTAAGAAAAATCAAGAAAAATTTAGAAAAAAATCCTGACACAAAGGATCATAATTCATGCATGAAAGGGTTAAAATGACTTTTTCCGTATAAATGAATCTTATAATATCAGTTCTACCTGTTTGGATGTTGGCAAATACAATCCGTACATAATCATCTCTGTCATATCTAGACTGTTCATGGTAGAAACCAAGAGCATGAAGAATCTCATGTTCAACAATGGCAATGTAGTCACAGCCTGCACCAATAGAGAGGTCCTGGCCATTGGCAAATTGTCGACCAATATATGACCAGCATCTAGATCAGAAAAAAACACCAGTAAGACATGTGCATCAACATCTTTCAAATAAGCACCACTACATGTACTGTGAAAGTGATTTCCGTTGTGATAATAACATTATACGTTGTTTATACACTAATAATTCAAAACAAAAAGACTGTGACACACTGTCACCATGTCGTGAGACTATGATATGAAAAAAAAAGAAATCAAGTTCTTCTGCCTTCACCCACTGCTAACCAGAACAACCAATCAGAGCCAGGAGGCGGGTCTTAGAGCTTTTGCATTCACATAAACCAGCTGCGTGACTAGGGTTTTTCAATCAGGAAATATTGTTCAAAGTATGAAAAAAAGGAAACAGGGAACTTACCCATCTGCCTTTTTGATGTTGATGTAATAATCTTCAGAGTCCCAGGGTTTGAAATCGATGCATGACTTGACTCTGAACTGGTCAAAGGCTCTCATGATGACTCCTTTAGCTCTCAAGTCTTTCAGTTCAAAGTCAATTTCAAAGCAGTGAAATAGAGAACAAATGACATAACATTACTTTTGCTTATTGTTCTTGGAATCAAATCACAATAATATTCATTAGAAAAAACAAGAACACAAAAATATTTTCATTCAACTCATTTGCCTTTGCAGTTTTCCATCGCACAAATCATTTGAAAAAGGATTCTGTTATATTGATATTTGCTGAGTTGCAGATCCAGTTTTCAACAGTGAACGTTTACACTACAAGAACTTCCTTGAATCACACATCCACTAAAATATCAAACCCAAAAATTTGGTTCAAATAAATTTATTTTATGAAAGAAAGAAAAATACCCAGGCCTTCATCCAAGACGTAGGGAACTGGGGATGTCCACTGACTGCTTCCAGGTACAATGCTGCTCCTTTGAATGTTTGGAGGCTGAACAAGTTGTGCATGAGACATGGCCACATAAGACAAAACATACACACAAAAATATACTTTTAACTGAACCCTGATCAGGGGCTTGTGGCAACAAACTTACCTCACGAATATCATCAAGTGTTAAATCTAAGATGAGGGCATAAAGTTAATAGTTTTTAAAAATAAATCCATTTCTCAAAAATCTTTTTACAAAATCATTGAAATGTAACTTTACCTTGTGTGTTGTTTTCACTGACATCTACAAATCACACAGTATTCTTCTTTGTAAGTTCACATTAGGTCATACAAAAGCCTAAATGTATAAAGATATAAAATAAATGTGTGTGACTTACCAATTATCTCCACTTCCACCTGGATTAAAACAATGGAACAAAGATGACCATAAAAACAAAACAACTGACAGAAAATAATGGTAAAAAGAAAGCATTCTTCCTTCAAAC
>NW_006800026.1:136207-145471 GCF_000485575.1 Poecilia formosa | reverse complement strand
AGCATCCAAGCCTGCAAAAAACCTGTAAACTTGCGGGAGTAATTGTTATAGTCTCATGAAATCAAACTGGAACTTTTAGGCCATAGTTTCCAATGGTAGGTTAGCTACAATATCAACAGCACATCAACAAAAGAATACCCACAGAGCTTCAAATGACCTAGATTCTCTTTCCTCCAAATATGAAGCTTGGTTTGAACATTATCAGCTCATTAATAGCTATTAATATCTATTGATAACTATTAATAGATAAATAATATCTCAAATTCTTAATCAAAAGCTACTTACAGAGCAGTATATACTACTTCAAAAAGTAGAAGGTAAAATTAAAACAAAACGCTACATTAAAGCTACTAAAATTAGTCAACGCTCTTTTAAAAGTACCTATTGACTCCTCATCAGAGTTGATTTACATTAAAAACAACATCAATAATTTTGTATTATAGACAGAATGTGTAAACTGACACTTTGATTCATTTAGAGAGTACAAAAAAAAAAAAAAAAAAAAACTTTTATTGTGACAGACTGAATTGCATTAGTTTTTTTTATTTCTGTAAATGTCCATTGAAAAACAGGTAGCATATGCCAGGGGACTTTATCTTCAGTGTTTTCTGATATGCTATGTTTGGGACAACCATTGAAATCAAAAGTCATAAAAGGAAAGGAGCGATGAGACACCAACTACTTCCTGGTACATTCCCTTTCAGCTTGAACCTGTTTGACCTGTTATGTCCACAACTTTTTGGCTAGTCCTCTGCATGATGAACAGGTGATACTAATCATCATGTGAAAAACAAAGGGGGATTATTGCAGTCATACCCACCACAGTATGACTGAAAATTACATGATAGCCAGACTTATATGCAAACGTTATATTTTTAAGCCTGTGATATTCAACTTTGGATAAGCTGAGAAACAAATGTGTAAGTCTTATTTTTTTGTCTCTTGCTTTTGTTTCACACGAAACAAGCATAGTTGGAATTTCTTACGTGAACTTAAAACTTTTTTAAGACTGTAAATCCTCACAGAACATGCAAACCAATGGTGTCATCAACCACAACTTCCAAGAATGTTCAGTATGCAAACTTGCGACGGGTCCAGTTGAACTAGTTAGAGCCACAAACAGCTTTAACTGAAATTTGATTTGGAATATGTTTTTATCAACAGCAGAAAGAACACAGTATATTAGAAACCATTAGATTTAATGGGAGGGGGATCACAACTTTTCAACCAGTAAAATTGGGTTTCAGTCTATTCTGCTTGTTATGCCTGTCAGGATCTGCTGCTTCGCCAGCAATCCATCTATTCCTCTCTAGGTGGTCTTCAGAGCTCGCCAGGTGTGGTCTTCCTCACAGGTGTGTTTTGGCACACCTGTGGATCATCAGCGGCTGCATAAGAGGAGCAGTTCCCCAGCGCCACGCCACCAGAGTGTCTCACCATCATGGTCACGTCTAGCTCAGATATTCCTAGAAGTGATTCAGCCAGTTAGCTTTCTTACCTGTTCTTGTCTGTCCATTGTGGTCATCAGATCTCAGCCAAATTACCCATGGCCTTGAAGTCTGAGGTTTAAAGCGCCACCTGGATACTCCATGCGTAAGACACTCCTTTTTCTATTCCCCGTCAAAGAAGGACACCTGCTAGTCTTCTATCTTGCCACCACCTAATCCTGAAACTGGCTCAGGTCCCCACAAGTAGGTCCAGTCCATTAAGAGTCGATTTCTCCCCTCTGGGTCCTCATCTGCATAATCTGCCTCCAGATCGCTGTCCACTGCCGACTCGATTCCAGATCATATACTCCGTGGATCCCTTTGTCGAATCATTCCTTTGTTCGTTCTGTAAATAAGTCTTATATCTGATTTTGTTTTGCATGTGTTGTTTTGCACAGTTGTTTTACATGTGGGTTCTGAAATTACAGAACAACATGACAATGCCTTATAGCTAAAGCAGCTGTTTATTCTGAGCTGGTTCTGTATGGCCATACAGTGCCGATAAAACATCTCCTTTGAATACTTCCCCCTTTTATTGCTCTTACAAAATAATCATGAACAAAANAAATGGCAAATATTTATAAGTGAAATACATAAAGCACCAAACAAAGAGCATAGTTGTAATTGTTGTTTAAATCTTTCAATTATATCACTCTGTACCTTCAGCTAAAAGGGCGAGGGCAGATACAATGATGTAAACATAATCAGCTGGAGTATACAAAGACTGCTCACAGTGTGATTTGTGTCAGTTTATTATGTAAGAAACTGACTATTCTGTCATCACCTCTAAATCTGATCCTGATGGCTTATTCTTTTCTTTTTTAATTTTTTTGTTTTTAATAGTTTTTCTACACTTATTGTTATTGTCACTGAGATGGGATAACTTCTGCATCAGCTGACTGAAAAGGCAGTGTAAATGGTTTCCAGCTTGTCAGAAGGCTTTTGAGAAGCTAAAGGATTTTATCTACTCCAGTCTTGACTTTGATACTTATCCCAGTAATGTAGGAATGGGTGCGGTTTGGTCACAAAAGTGTGATGTTGTCGTCCATGTTGTGAGATATGGAAGTAGAATCCTAAAAAAACAAGAAATAAAATGTGTGAAAACAAAAAATCTGTATGTGGTGACTTTTACTAAATGTTTTCAACACGATTGGTTGGGGAAATATTATTATCATTACATCAAAAACATAACTCTTTGAAGTGGCTGCACTATTTTCTGAGACAGATGCTCAATTGGCAACGTGAGTGGAGCGGTGGTCTAGTTTCCCTGTTACAATTGTGGAACGTCCAGGAAAACTCAGATCAGCTAAAGCTGAGCTTCTGCTTTGGCATTATTTTATGTGTTACTTCTTCTATAAAAAGGAAAATTGGAAAATGAGGACTTCCTGTTTAGTGATCGTACCCCCCATTGAAAACTCAGATGAGGCCTCCAGGGTTCAGATTCTTCGCCGTCGAATTCCTGTTCAGCAGCTACAAGTAGAGTAAGGGGATTATATGATTAATTCATTTTAGGATAAGGCTATAACATCACAAAATGTAAAAAAACTCCAAGTTGCTAATATTTTCCATACACACTCTAAGAACAGTGCGGCATAAAGCTACTGTATCTCTTTGCCCATGAACTCGGCTGACACATGCATGCAGGTAACAACACCTGACTGCTGGCTGTGATGTCAAAGACACAGTGATGCTTTCCAGTTTTCCTGCCAGCTTAACATTATATCCTCATTCTTGGTAATGACTGTGTCTCAGTATATCTGTCAGACTGATCTAGTCGTTCTTCTGAAGCTGCTTGTCACCATTTGTTTGCTATGTTTCGGGTTACTTGCTGGGAACAAAACAGGATTTAAATAGAACAAAAGTTTTTGTTTTGTTTTTGTTTTGTTTTGTAGCAACAAAAGTCATTTACGTTCCCTTTTTGAGAAAGGATCTTTGAAACCAGCACAAGTTTACTAGATTTAATTAGCCAGAATTAGAAAACATGTAAAATAATTTCAGATTTTTTGCTAGTGTAAATATGTAATTTATTAAAAGGTGATTGTTCAGTAAAAAGTCAAAGTTTAATTATACCTGTCAAATTGAACTGATATTTTGAATGTTTCACACCAAATGAATTAACCGTACTTTCTTCAGACCAATTATTTTAGCTATTTATGAAGAAAAATATCTATTTTATCACATCATTAAATGATTTTATTATTCGTTTTGACCATAAAATTCTCACTGTTTGTAAAAAATTATTTTAACTGTTTCCTAGTTAAACAGAAAACCACAGACAGTTCATTGTTTCATGCTTGATGAACCTAAATAGACCGGAAAGACAAGTGCATGTTGCTCATTCCATGGTTGTGCGTCTCTGCCCGCATTGTCACGCAGCTGTGAAAATGCTGGTAAAGATCAGTCGTAACCTGATCAGTCAGTCTCCCTTCCTATCAGCCCAACCTGAAACTGTTCCAGATTTCATTGTTTGACCTTCACTAATCAATACTTGTGCCTACCCAGAATCTTTGCTGTTTGTTGTGTTCTCAGATTTGTACAACTTGTCTTTGTGTTAATGAAAGTGGAGTTTGTGGAGCATCTTTCACACATTTCCATCATACTGAGCAAAAGAAGAGACCATCTTTAAACTCTCTCTAACAATTTATAAATCATCATTGCATCAAAGTTTGCAATTCTACCATGGTAAATATGTGAAGAAGTTCAAGATGTATAAATACTTAATCAGGGCTCACAGCAGGAATCAAAGTCAGCAGGGTTGATAGAGTCGTAAGTATAAAATAATGGCTTTTTTTTAGGATAAAATCTATTAACAGCATGTGACACATGCCTAAAAACACACTTCTGTTACATAAATCAGTGGTTCCCAACCTTAGTCCTCAAACTAGGGTTAGGTGTCTTCTTTTTGCCACACACCTGAATTACATAACTGTGTGATAAACAAGATTTAGCAGCTCTAGACTGCGAGCAGAGGAGGACATGCAATCAATTGATTCAGGTGTGCTGGAATAAAAATACATCTAAAACATGTAGGAAAGGCGGCCTGAGGACCAGGGTTGAGAACCACTGGTCTAAATTACAGTAAAAAATGTCTCTCCATGGCCCACAAAATTTGACCTTTTTGACAAAAAAAAAAATTACAAAAAGTCCTCTTCATGTCAATTTGAAAGTGAATTTGTACAAAATGAAGAAAATTAAATCACATTTACCCTAAAATAAGTGATTACATAAGAATTCATCCCCTTCAAGTCAGTATTCAGTAGATGTTAGTTTTGTCTGTGTGGACAGGACTCAATCAGGCTTGCACAAGATTATTTTATTCAGATTCAACATCCAAGCCTGCAAAAAACCTGTAATCTTGTGGGAGTAATTGTTATAGTCTCATGAAATCAAACTGGAACTTTTAGGCCATAGTTTCCAATGGTAGGTTTGCTACAAAATCAACAGCACATCAACAAAAGAATAACCACAGAGATGTGGTGTGGTGGCTCCATCACACTTCTTAAACAGACGACACCAGACTTTTTCACAATGTGAATTAAATGATTCATATTTCCAAATTTTAGTGTGTTTTCACACCTGATGGTAAACTCGGTTCGACTGGAGAGAAAAACTACAACATATGTGACATTTTCAGCTGGTAGGGTTTGTTTTCACGCTGCATTGTATCAAACAAAGCAAACCCTTTGAAAAACCTGTTTCAAACCTGTTTTCTTGTGGTGGCACTGAACCAAAAAACACTAAAGGAAACACGAAAACCTCTCAAGAAGACTGAGTCTGAGTCTTGGGCTAAAGACCACGAGTCATTTCTACTGCAAGCACTAGACTTGTTTTAGTGTACAGGTACTTCCATGTAAATTTTGAAGAAAGTTCCATTTATCATAAATGTTCAATCCACTGTACATTATAAATATGAATACATTTGACCTATATGTGTTCCTGTTAACTAATTTATTAGATTTTATTATGGGTAGTGGAACAATAAAATCTCAAATTTGCATGACAAAAATGTAAGAAATTTAACATTATGGTGGCTTTTTATGCATTATATTAATATTTATTGTCCCAAACTTTGTGCAAAGCAATAGATCATACATATCTGACTGAAAACGTTCTTTGCCATTAAGTCACCAAGCACATATGTTTAAATATATTAGCATATGGTTAAATATTTGTGCAAAACAGAATAATCTTTATACAGAATATTATGGGTTTGATTCAGAAATTCAAGCACTTGGAACAAAGTGTATCAATTGTTGTAAAAACAAAACTTTGCTTCAATCAGGCTTTAGCAGTACCATACAATAATCTACTGATGCGCACTGAATAAAAATAAACTCCCATCACCAAATATTGTTGAATATGAGCCCCAAGTTCATATATCTTCCCAGTTTGCTTTTGCACAATGAACTCACATGTTTAGGATAAGATATCAACTTACACTGTCATTATAACATATATGCATAGCTGGGAGAAATGTCTAATCATTTTCGCTGCCTATGCAGAGACAGAAGATTTATATGAGAGGCGTACATTATGACAGCAGAAGGATCAACGCCAGCAGGACAGTGAGGATGGGAGAGGCCACCATGCCAGGACTGAGGCAAAAAATGCTACAAGAGAAAGAAAAATATCCTGAGAATATACATCAGTCCAGTCATCCTGTATTAAGTTAAGTTTAATAGATTAGGTAATAAGGTCAATTATATGATTTAGTCATCAAATTAGGAGTGTAAATAAGACCTGAAACTTAGCAATTGACCTGATTTATCATGGCAACAGAATATTCAGGGCGTTTGCTTTTTGTCACAAGTAACATTTTACATGCATGTCAAAAAGAGCTGATTAGGTTTTATAGAATAAGACCATCAAACATGCATGGCCTGTGGAGGTCATACATGTTTGCTATGACCTCTGAAGGACCTGTCCTGGGCTGCAAACATGTCATAGAAGCTTAGAAACCAATAACACAATGTCTGCAGAAAAATTCAGAAAAGGCTCCGTTGGAAGAAGCCATGAAAGTGAAAAAGAAACCTGCTTTGCATTAAAGGTTAAATGTAGCAATTTGAACTGACAGAAGAGACATGTGGTTCATGAGGAGATAAAGTTAAAATAGATGCTGTTATTGCTAACACTTTTAAAATGTCTGCAAAAATGTGACTTATTTTTATTTTTAGTAAAACTGGATAACATATTTGCATGGCAAGTTAAGCAGATGGAGTGAATCTACGTTTACTCATAATGGATAACTAGAATGTCTCAGAAAAAGGTGTTGTACTTCAATATCTGACATCTAGCAACACTGATCCAGAAACAGCCTTCTATGTAAAAGACTATGGTCAACACTGATAAATATGTTTTTAAAAAAAGAAATAAGCATCCAACAACCTTTTCTGCAAATTCTGTCTGCATTCAATTAACTAGAATTTTATAATGAGCCTCACTATCCAGAATAAAATGTTAAAATTTTATGCTAACTGATATAAAACCAGTAATAAAAGGATTTCTCAAACAAGATAACCACTAAGTCTAGGAATACCTGTCATCTGTCGTAGCAGGTGGTGGAGTGTTGGTGGGGAAGATTCTGCAAAAGTCAAAAAGGTATTATTGCACAGTGTAAATTGTTTGACCTAGACTTTCCTCTCTATGATAAATATTAAATGGGTAAAATTTGTCATATCTTTTAAGAGGAGGATTAATGGTGGGTGAAGGCATGTGAATATTCTATTTACCACCAGAAATGAAAGCAATAAAACCTGTTTACAGAGCAATGAAATAATATTAAACAACCCATCATAAGGAGTCAAGTTAATCTAGGAATACCTGTCATCTGTCGTTCCAGGAGGTGGTGGAATGATGGTGGTTGGGATTCTGCAAAAGCCAAAGCATCATCGTACAACATAATTTTTGCAGCCTATTATCTGCAGTAAAATACTACAGTTGGATAGTAGTTAAAATTTGAATCAAAGTTTAAGTACAAACCTGAAAAAAAACCTTAATACCTTACAAAGCACTGATAATGTAATTGTCTCATTGAATTTATTTCTAGATCAGTCAGAAGTAAAACAACTACTTGTAGTTTCTATTTACTAAGAAAGAAAGAACCTTTAAGAACATTTTATTATAATTTACAAGTTTACTTACACTAAGACTGCTATGCCTTTGGACAATATGGAAAATCTTCTGATATTCTGATATGTTGAAACCCATAATCTCCAACTAGATAATGTGGATGTATTTTAGGGCAACAACTCAAAACAATGCCTCCATGCTTAGCATTAATTAAAATGTATCAGGTTAGCAGGCCTATTCTGGAGAAAGTCTGGGAATTAAAGTATTTTTTAATACTAAGTCTACATAATTGTTAGGAGTTTGGTTGGTATGAGAAAAATGTTCAATATAAGTGCAGTTGAACACATCCCTGTTCTGATCCAACGTCACCTAAATGGCTTTGAAAAAATGAGGTGTTCATTGAACGTGGGAATACCTGTGATCTGTTGTAGGACCGGGTGGTGGAACGATGGTGGAGGTTCTGCAAAAGACAAAGCATCAATGAACAATGAGATTTTTTGCAGCATAGCAAAAATACTATTTTACAACATGAATCATGTGTGTGAATATGAATTTTTAGGTTTAAATTCAATCAAAATGTGCCTGTTAGATCTTATCACCTTGTTGCTGTTGATAATGTCTTGTTACAGTAGCAATGCTGTATTTATTTCCTTTATGCCCTGCATATATTCCTATATGACGTTTCAAAGATTTGCAAACAACTCTCGTTAAATGTTACAATATCTTTTTGTAGTAAAGGGTGGATGGACGGTAGAGGAAACCCTGTAAAATAGTAACCAAACAAAAATAAATATTTGACTCATGTTAAATATCTTACATAGGTCTTAAGATGTATGAATTAGCCAAATTATTGTTTTTTTTTTAATGACTTTTCTAAGTAATGAGTGAGACAACCCTGTGGAAAATGTTTGTGTCAATTTCTGCAAATTCCCATCTTTACATACACTACCATTACTACCCCTTTGAAATATTATGAAGTCTTGTTCCATTTTATATTGTCAGAACATAGTGAAAAAAGCACATTTTTATAAAAGTCACACAATGAAGTCTTTTGTGTTTTAGGTCAGTGAAACTGATCTAAAACAGGCAAAGTTGGTGAAAAAATAAAAAAAATTGCCTTTTTCTGCAATTTAGGTAAATATCTGGTTTCAGCTGTAGCATCTCTAAAAATGATCCAAACAGAAAACATTTTGTGGTGGAGAAGAGGAACTGTGCGTTGACAAACGTGGTGATCATTTATCGTGTGACAAATTTCTTATCATGATAAAAAGTTTTATTTATTATTTTCATAAAAAAATTGTGATTTATAAAGTTATCCGCCCCCAATACTGTCCGTATCGTGGAGATTGTGAGTTTTAGTATTTTCTTTATTTTTTGTTAAAGGAGAGTATCATTATATAGAAATAAATTTGAAAATATGATTTAATTCAGTTACTTTGAGCAATTTAGTGAAAGCAACTGTTCTTCTTTATGTGAAAAGAAATAATAAAAAGTTACTATTTTCACTTTTATCATTATCACAATAGTACTAGAAAATATCATGATAAAACTTGGTATCTATATCGCCCATCCCCAGCTGGTAAGTATGAGGGGCCGTTTAGGACAAAATTTACGTTTTGTCTCTCACACACTACCAAAAACTCTCGCACACTCAAAAAAATTACGTTTTGTCTCTCACACACTACCAAAAACTCTCGCATACTCCAAAAAA
>NW_006800026.1:128745-135177 GCF_000485575.1 Poecilia formosa | reverse complement strand
AGTATGCGAGAGTTTTTGGTAGTGTGTGAGAGACAAAACGTAATTTTTTTGAGTGTGCGAGGCTATTTTTTGGAGTATGCGAGAGTTTTTGGTAGTGTGTGAGAGACAAAACGTAATTTTTTTGAGTGTGCGTGGCTACTTTTTTGGAGTATGCGAGAGTTTTTGGTAGTGTGTGAGAGACGAAACGTAATTTTTTTGAGTGTGCGTGGCTACTTTTTTGGAGTATGCGAGAGTTTTTGGTAGTGTGTGAGAGACAAAACGTAATTTTTTTGAGTGTGCGAGAGTTTTTGGTAGTGTGTGAGAGACAAAACGTATTTTTTTTGAGTGTGTGAGAGTTTTTGGTAGTGTGTGAGAGACAAAACGTAAATTTTGTCCTAAACGGCCCCTCATAGGTAAGCTGTGCATTCGGTTCGTACTATTATTGTGTGTTCATCAAAGCATAAAAATTAACATTGTTTGAATAGCTAAATAAAGGACAGCAATACTTTGTGTTTGAAGAAAATGTATCAATAAATGTGAGATACTAGGAGTTTGACTGATGGTAGAAAAGATTCTATAAAAGATATCAAAAAAATGAATATGAGAAGAAGGTGATATCTTCTTTCTGTAAACAGCCTTGAAATGACTTCTGTTGTGAATCAGTATCATAATAAATAAACAGATTGAATAATGTAACAACATATACACCACAAATAACAGAAAAAGAGAATACATAATTTTTACAGTTTATATACATTAGAAAAAATAAAGTATAATTAATACCTGTTTTCCTGGCTTGTAAAAGGTGGACTGATGCGTGGAGATACTCTGTAAAAGTCAGAGGACTATTCAACAAAAACTCTAAAATCTGATTGTAGTTCCAAAACATTTTCTTTTACAGCTTTGTGAAGGAATGCAAATTTGTTAGTATTAAATTATCATTTGTCAAAAAGTTTACCTTGCAGTGCATTGACTTTCATTCAGATTTTGTGGAGGATTTGCCATGCTCACTGGTCTTAACTGAGGACATGGTAGCGTTGTTCCATTGATTAGTGGGGTGAGATCTATCAAACGACAAAAATGTCAGTTAGAAAAAAGAAATGCATCGAGAATGTCGACATTGTCGACCAATTAGGTTGACTAGGTAGTCTTGTGGATGGCAAAATACAAATTCTGCAGATGCAAAAAGCAAAATGTTGCATTTTGAAGTTAAATTGTAAATGGTTATTTTATCACCTCTGGACAATTGAAGTAATGCTTTTGAATTAGGAACTTTACACTGTCCTTTCACCTTCTTTTGAAAGGGTCCACAATAAGTTGAACATGTATTTACCTGCAATGACTTTTTGAATCCAGCAACCCAGTGTCAACACAGTTCGGGAAATGTGCCAAACACGCAATGAGGCATCTGCTTATCGCTACTTACTGGATCACACAGTCCGACCGGGGGTATGTCGTTCATCGTTTCATTTATGAAGCCAAAGGCATCAGCAGCAAAATACCAGCTTCTGCAGCCAATTCTGTCCTTATCTTCTGTTTGGTCCTCCTCACCTTCATCACCTCTTGTGATTTCTACATTCCGATCGATTTCAAAACGCTTCGGTTCAAATTGAAAAGGCTTAATATCGTTAATCATCACTGTTTTGGCTGGATGATGCAGGCAGTTGGGCCATTACACGTCATTTATCCAGAATGCATTGCAGTGTGAACAACATGGCGACGTTCATGTGACAACATTTTATTAAAGTGTATAAAAACTAAATAACCTACAATATTATTACTGTATTGTTTTTACATCTAAAATAAATGTTTCCCTTATGTTCTCTGTGTGTAAAAATATATTTCCAAGACTGATGTTTCTTTGATCCTTTTTCTCTACAACATTCCTTTCCAAGAATGCTGTAGAGAAAGCAAGTTCTTGCAACATTAACAATATATGATTATGATCAGAATATTAAACCCACCTTCAAAGTTGAACATGAAAATGGCACTTCCTCCCTTGAGAAACTCTCTGGATTGCAATTCTTGTAACGTTGTAAAAGGATTGGACCCCCAGAGAACCCTACCACCATAGACTAATTCTCTTTTGTCATAAAACAATGCAATTCCAGTCTCCCTAGGATTGTCCCAGATTGAGGTATTTGTTCCTGTTACATGAGAAAACACATTTGTTTTTATTTGGTTTGTTTTTGTTACCAACAACTTTTCTTCAAAATATCAACACTATATGACAAACTTACCAGGTCGTACTTGAGTTTTATCAGAAACTAAAGTAGATTCCTTAGACATTTGCAATTGCTTGTTCGGGGTTTGATCCAGCAACTGGAAAATCATATGTCTTTGCAGACAAGGATATTGCAGCTGGTCATCATTCTGACTAGACAAGAGTTGCACATACATTCCAATATATGTTTTATAAAGAATAGTGGCTACTCGGTAAGCATAGCCGTCTTTGGAGAATTGTCGTTTGCTGTATATTTGGGTTCCAGAGCTGCTTGTGTTTAAAAGATTCTCCAAGTCATCAATCTGCCAGACAAAATGTGGACACTCTGTCTCTGAGAGATTGATGTCATCAATGGAGAAACCTCCTGTGGAGATTCCTGCTCCTTTCCGGACCTCAAACACCACCTGGAAGTCCTTGGTGGCATTCAAGGAAACATGGTGGATCTTCCAGTGAGATGTTGGTGAACCTGGAGTGAGAGGTTTTAATTTACTATGCTACACAATTTTAATATGACATCATACAAAAGTGAAAAGTTACAGATATTTATAAGTTTTACCAGTAATTTGTCCCATAAGGCGGAGAGTTCCTGTGGTGTCCCGATCGTTTTCAAATTCTTTGATCCAGATATTAAGTTCATCTGCCTCATTTCCACTGTGGAAATAGTAGAACTGCAGACACTGGACATTACATGCCCTGGTCGGCTTCACTACCTCCGTTTCCAGTCGTGCTGAATCTCCTTCTTGTCCTGATGCTGTGCTTGCGTGGATGAAGTACCCTGTTTGTTGACCTGCAAAATGTTGTTCAAGATAAAGTTTCTGGTAGATTTCCTTCATCTACAATATAATAACATACAACTCCATGCATTTGCACAAGGTAAAAGTTACTTATGCATGTTATAACCAATGAAGTACTCTGTTTGTTGACCTGCAAAAATGTCCAAAATAAAGTTTTCTGGTGTATTCTCCATTTTATTTACATGTAGCTTACAGACAATTTAAGGCATTTGCACAACTTCAGCACTTGCTGCATAAAACAAGGACATAGGACATACGTAGCATGTTTGTTTCTACACTTAACCATCACCTAACCCCTCTGAGGAAAAAAGTTTGATATTTTTACTCACTCTATGACAACTGCCAAGAGATTACATTTTTATTATCTGAATTTATATTGAATTTGTTTTCATTATTATGCATTGAATATAAAGTTAATTCCAAAACTCACCATAATCTTCACTTCCACTTGGTAGAGTGGTGTGGTCAGAGCTTGGACCCCCTGGAGCTTGGGTAACCACTTCCCATCCACTCCCAAACCCTGAACAGCGGCTCATCTGACACATCGATCCATTAGAAAAGCCACAGTAAAATTTGGAGGCAATAGTTGTGTCTGAAACAGTGAAAGGGTTTACATGTATGTGTTAGGTTTTGATTTTGATACAGTATTTTGAAGTTACTCTTTACACTTTTCATCATGGCAGTTGTTACTGTTTTACTCTGAACTGTAAAACAAATCATCAGCTGAAAGCTACAATAAACATATGCGGAAAACTTCAACTCTGATGGTAAAATTAATACCTTCAGCTGTATGTGATAGATTGTAAATACACCAGTTTTGGTGATCTCAACAATTTCTCCAACAATCTATATGGACTCACTGCAGTTGTAGAGGAGGTTCAGCTCCAGAGCATCACTAGGACTCATGTCGAGCCTTTGACCAATCACATCTTGGTATTTAGGGTCTATGGTAATAATTGTTGTGCGATTGCCATTTCCATTGTTGAATGCGTCCTTGCCGTAGTGCATCACAGAGGTGTAGTCATACGGGACTCCATGGGTGGTGCTTACATCACTTTCAACTTTCCTGAAATTACTCTCTTTACCTGGGAGACACAAAAGATGTTGCACTTAAAAACATAGTAAGAATAAGAAAAATTTTACTCAGCATAACTCATTAACCATTGGGAAAAGCTGAACATAGCTGGCAACATCCAGTTTTTTTAACTACAAACACAATAGAGTGAAAAAAAAAAAACATTGCAATGAGAAATTTTTTATAATACATGCCTTTTCAGCACTTTCAAGGATACTGGTTATAATGTCCAAAAGAGGTCAGTAATCTTTTCATATTGCTTTTAAACTCTTGTAAATTTCTAAACCTACAACTATCATAAAAATATTGGAAATATAGAACAAAATTATTAAAATAAAATCTGAGGACATGTCTGAAAAGAGTGCATCTACAGAGCTATAAGAGGTATTGAACCCCTCAGGGATTTCTTCAGTGAATTTTGTTTTTCTGACACTTTTCAGGTCTTAAGAATAATTTAAATTGATCATTGTTATTATTATAAGTCAACAGTCTCCTAATTAAGTTAGCGTTTATCTGGTAACACTTTATTGAAACCATGTTGGGCATCAATTGCTGAGCTGTGATGTCATTAAACAAATACAAAATCTATAGAGACACATGATATCTTTTCAGCCTTGAAAAATAATATTCAGGACTCACTCTTATATGACACAAAATCTTTGTATTTTGAGTAAAACTTTTCACACATATTTACATATGCATAGATTGACTAATTGTACTTATTTCCAGAAAGAAAGCTTTTCTGATAATCTGCTCTCTTTACGAGACAACTTGCTCTTACAGAAAACTCTTTGCTTTATGGGGTAAAAAGAACTATTTGTTAAATTGCTGCTTTATGCAAGTTATGTTTTTTCATATTATGGAATTTATTTAAAAAACATCTCAGTCGTATGCAACTGTGTTCTGATACATGAACGGCAGTTGCAACATATCCATTCACTACATGGTGGTTCTTTTCTGAAGGTGAGCAGGATTTTTAGTTCTTGAATGTACCTTGACAGGTTTTCTTGCTTTGCTAAACACTGCACTTGTTCAACAGTAAATATTTATTCACTGGAAAATGAACTTTTGGTTCAGAATCACTAACTGGTTGATGTACTTTGTACATATTACATTTTGAAAATAATAAAAAAAGACAAAGCTATAATTAAAATGACTTTTTCCATATAAATGAATCTTATAATATCAGTTCTACCTGTTTGGATGTTGGCGAATACAATCCGTACATAGTCATCTCTGTCATATCTAGACTGTTCATGGTAGAAACCAAGCGCATGAAGAATCTCATGTTCAACAGTGGCAATGGTATCACAGCCTGCACCAATAGAGAGGTCCTGGCCATTCGCAAATACTCGACCAATATATGACAAACATCTAGAACAGAAAAAAACACCAGTAAGACACGTGCATCAAAATCTTTCAAATAAGCACCACTACATGTACTGTGAAAGTGATTTCTGTTGTGATAATAACATTATACATTGTTTATACACTCATAATTCAAAACAAAAAGACTGTGACACACCATGTCGTGAGACTATGATATGAAAAAAAAAAAAAAAAATCAAGCTCTTCTGCCTTCACCCACTGCTAACCAGAACAACCAATCAGAGCCAGGAGGCGGGTCTTAGAGCTTTTGCATTCACGTAAATCAGCTGCGTGACTAGGGTTTTTCAATCAGCAAATATTGTTCAAAGTAAGAAAATAAGAAAACAGGGAACTTACCCATCTGCCTTTTTGATGTTGATGTAATAATCTTCAGAGTCCCAGGGTTTGAAATCGATGCATGACTTGACTCTGAACTGGTCAAAGGCTCTCATGATGACTCCTTTAGCTCTCAAGTCTTTCAGTTCAAAGTCAATTTCAAAGCAGTGAAATAGAGAACAAATGACATAACATTACTTTTGCTTATTGTTCTTGGAATCAAATCACAATAATATTCATTAGAAAAAAACAGGAACACAAAAATATTTTCATTCAACTCATTTGCCTTTGCAGTTTTCCATCGCACAAATCATTTGAAAAAGGATTCTGTTATATTGATATTTGCTGAGTTGCAGATCCAGTTTTCAACAGTGAACGTTGTCAACTACAAGAACTTCCTTGAATCACACATCCACTAAAATATCAAACCCCAAAATTTGGTTCAAATAAATTTCTTTTATGAAAGAAAGAAAAATACCCAGGCCTTCATCCAAGACGTAGGGAACTGGGGATGTCCACTGACTGCTTCCAGGTACAATGCTGCTCCTTTGAATGTTTGGAGGCTGAACAAGTTGTGCATGAGACACGGCCACATAAGACAAAACATACACACAAAAATATACTTTTAACTGAACCCTGATCAGGGGCTTGTGGCA